>NW_024585824.1:5446-6784 GCF_018398535.1 Haplochromis burtoni
CACTGACGTTATGTCCACTGATTTAAAAATATTAGCTGCCTGTTCAATTGACAGAAGGTTTGTGAATATATCGCACGTGTAGACCCTGATCTCAGTGGAGTGCTGCTCATTTACAAAAGGGGCAACTGTTCTGCATAAGTTCTGTAAAAAGTTGACGTGCCAGTCCTTTGCGCCTTTTGTTTTCTGTGCTATCACATACAGTGTTTGTAGCACTGATGCCCAGATGCCAGGTCTCTCTTTTAAGCAAAGCACTTTCAGTAGTTGTGGAACTATAGCTGTAGTGTTTTCAACAAGGATGTTGGTGACACCGAGTTAAACCACAAATGAAGACCTTGGAGTTCAGTTGCAGCTTGTATAATTGTTTTTATGAACATGCGATGAAAACTGAAATGACAGGAAATAGACTCCATCTCAACACGTGGTAGCATGTTTACATCAATAAAGTGGATTACACTCACTAAAACGTTCATTTCAGCAAAATATACATTGATATCCATACCTATCTGTATAAACTGTCATATAAGGAAACTTACGGCATCCCAACCTGATCATTCAGAGTGGATGGCATCTGATTACATTTCCATACTGCTTAAGCTTAAGTATGTGGAACTTTCTCTGAGCAAGAATGAACCGGAACCAGTCTTGCCGACTCTTCTTCCTTCTTCTTCTTTTAAGTGTTATTGGCGGTTGGCAAACAACTGCATGGTGCATTACTGCCACCACTGGTATGGAGTGTGGACAGGAATCATGCTAAAAACAACAACAACAAAAAAAACCTCCCTCATATCCTTCCAAACAATCTTCTGTCTCTCAAAAACTTAAAGCCTGATAACTTTTATTCCTTGACTCCTTTTGCAATAACTTAATAAGATCCAATTTCATGTAAATGTTACTGAGACTTTGAAGCAGTTGTCTCCAATCTACCTTATACTTCAGCCACTACAAAATAACATGCGCTAAAGTTTCCTCCTCTCCACAATAATCATATGTCCCTGAATTAGGTTTCCCTATCAAGAATAGTGTAGAATTCAATCCTGGATGTCCAAATCTTGACAATTTTTGACACCACCACCTCCTCTCGCCTACTCCTTCCTGTGGCTCTCCGTTCCCCCAACCTCCTTTTAATTTTATATAACCACCTTCCCCTCCTTTCTTCTTCCCACTGTTTTTGCCATCTACGCCTTATTTCTAGCTTAATAATACTTTTAATTTCCGCCTGACGCTATTGGCTGTCCTAAAAGTCGCTAGAAGTCAGAAGTTTGCAGACGACACAGCCATCATGGGGTGTATCTGGGATGATCAGGAAGAGGAGTACAGAAGTCTGGTGAGGAACTTTGT
>NW_024585825.1:0-6782 GCF_018398535.1 Haplochromis burtoni
TTTTGTTTTCATGGATGCCTGGAAGTTAAACTTCATAGTTACACCTGGTAAAGCAGCAATGCTGATCGTTTTATTAAAGATGAAAGAATTTAGACAGTTTTTAACTCTCAGTGATGCTGCAGTGTTCGTTTGACCTGAAGCATACGGAATTTAGGACCCAGATTACTCCCAGATTTAAGAGCATCTTAGTCCGACAAATATGACAATAACGACGGCCGCTTGCATGTTCTGCAAAAAAATGTGCTTCGTCGTGTATCTGACGGACAAACACCAAACCAGTTCCACATCACTGAAGTTGGGTTAGTTTTTACAAACCAATTCTGGTTCATTTATTTCACTCAACAATCGGCCATGTGCGTATGAAAACAAAGGCACTGCGCATGCGCGTTTTACTCATATTCTATCGCGATATTTCATTTTCCTATCGTTGTCTAACATTATGCCGGTATTACCGTGAACGGTATAATATGGCCCAGCCCTAGTGTGAAAGTTATGAGCACCAAAAGATATAGCCGGCATCAGCAGAGAGAGCAGAACAGTTTAAAGTTTGAACAGTCGGATAAAAGCTGGTTAACCAGCAACACGGAGCAACTAGAATCACTGCATGTCTGTGTGAAACCTCACGGCGGACACGTGCGGGTTATATTCCTGAGCCTGACCGCTGAGTGTGCACACACCCCGCTGATCGCTGGTGGACGTCACGCCACAAAGTAAAACAACGCAGCGGCACGTTTGCGTGATGTGTCGCCCTGTTACCGTGACGATAATGTTACCCGCCTGAGTCTGTAGCTCTTCCTGTTTAATGTTTGTCCCTCTGCGCCGCAGGCAGCACATGAGGAACTGCACTCTGAGCGGGAACCAGCTCTTCCAGGACATCCTGTCCTACGACCTGTCGCTGATCGGCTGCTCCGACGGCAGCTCGGACGAGGACGTGTGCGCCGCCACAGGTGCGGTGGGTGCGAAGCCTCGGTCTGGTGGTCGGCAGGTGTGTCACGTGGAAGCTCAGGTGTTTGTGTTTGTTTGCAGAGAAGTACATGAAGAGGCTGTTCGGCTCTAACAAGGACCGCATGGGCGTCGACCAGAAGGCCGTCCTCCTCGTCAGCAAAGTCAACGAAAGCAAGCGCCACGGTAGGTCAGCGTTCCCGTAACGTTCCGCCCACTGCTCCAGCCGCTTCCGTGCTTCTCACCTGTCCCCTCCATCTTCAGTCCCGCCCTACACCACCTACAAGGATGCGAGGAGGTGGAGGCCGAAGCCATCGACGCAAAGTGACCTCAGTCCTGAGGACGACGGCAGCGGCGACGAGGGGATGGCGGCCGGTCACGTGACACCTGGCAGAGGTTAGTGAACGGGGAGGATTTCGTCGTTTCCTCCGTGGCAGGTCTGAGTGAGCTCACGTGTGTCTGTGTGCATGCAGACAGCGGCGCTCACGCCGTCCTCTCTGCTCTGGACGCGTGCGTCACCTCGGAGGACAAACGCTACTTCATCAGTGAGACGGACGACATCGCCAACCTGGAGGCCAGCGTCCTGGAGAGCCCCCGAGACACTCAGCTGTGGATCAAGCTCGCCTTCAAATACCTCAGTCAGAGCGAGACGTAAGTCCCCGCCTACCTCAAGGTCTGTGCTGCGGAGCTCCACCCCCTTTAACCTTGAATCTGTCCCCTGCAGCTCTGCGGCAGAGTGTTTGGAAGCCGCCCTGAACACGCTGTCACGCGCTTTGGAGAGCAACTGCGATAATCCCGAGGTGTGGAGCCATTACCTGTCCTTGTTCTCCAGGCGGGGCAGCCGGGAGGAGGTGCAGGAGATGTGCGAGATGGCGGTGGAGCACGCCCCTGACTACAGAGTGTGGTGGAATGTAAGTGAGCGTGGTTTGCTCGCAGGAGCCGCTAGCTCACCGTACAGCGGGCTAACGGTGGCGCGTTGGTGGTTTTAGCGTTGTTTATCAGGTAAATGTCATAATGACCTCTGACCTCTGCTGCTCAGTACCTGAACCTGGAGAGCTCATTTGAAGGGAAAGACTACGTGTGCGAGCGTCTGCTGCAGTTCCTCCTCGCCGAGGCGTCGTCTGGAGTCACAGAGATGCTGTCCTTCGAGCTGATGGAGGCGCTGCTCTACAGAGTCCAGCTGAGCCTGTTCACAGGCCGGCTGGAGAGCGCGCTCGCCGTCCTGCAGGTGAGCCGCGACCTCGGGCACCTGCCTCACGCTGTGCACCACAAACGTAACGTCAGAGTGGGACGAACATTTTTCACAGAGTTTAAAGAATCGGGTTCCTAAAAAACAAACAACAAACACAGCTGTTTACGTCAGTGTGCAGCCATGTTGGGGGCCACATGACTGGCTGTCACCTGTATTCCAGAGGGCGGGACTAATGTGACGTGACATCTGGATTTCTCCTCTCAGAACGCTCTGAAGTCACCTCAGGACCGGAGCATCGCCGACCACCTGATGGCCGCCGACCGGGCGCTGCTCTGGCTCTCCTACATCCACCTGACGGAGTTCGACCGACTGCCGGCGTGCCTGTATGACCCCGCGGAGTCCGGCCCGTCCCGTGTAGTCAGCAGGGAGCCGTTCCTGCTGCCATGGAGGACGCCGCAGGACATCAGCACGCCTGCCGACATCCTCATCGCTCTCTTCCAAGGTATGGCATTGCGACCCAGCAGACACGCGAGGTTCTTGTCTCCCTAAGCTTAACTGGTTTCCACTTCCTGTGTGACTGTTTCCTCTCAGATGGCGTCCGTCAGTGCAGCGACGACCACGCATCTGACAGCGAGAGGACGCTGGCCTGCCTTCCTCTGCACACCAACCTCATCTTCCTCTACAAGTTGCTACAAAGGTGAGCTCGCTGCTGACATCACACTGTGAGGAAGCGGGATGAACATTCGAGTAATCAGAGCCCCGCCCACCTCAGACCGCTCTGACTCTGTGATTGGTCGGTTGACCTCGTCACGCTCGCCACACGGTTAGTGAGCCGCACCGTACCTGCCCAGAGGAGCAGGTGTGGTGACGCAAGGTCACCTGTGAGGTCAGTGCAGAGTGCGCCATGTTTGTTCTCTCGTGTGATGTCATCGTGTCAGGTTTGTGAACAGCTGTGAAGTCAAAGGTCAAATCTGTTTGTGCTCGGTGACATCGTGGTCTATGAAGCGCCTCGCTGTGTGTGTGCGCAGGTACAGCGAGGGCGTCGCGCTGTGCGAGTCGCTGCTCGAGTTCTGTCCCGAGTCGTGCGTTCTGCGAGACGCTGTGGCCGACCTCCACCTGCACGGCGGGAGCGGCGACCGGGCGGTCAGCATGTGGCTCCACGCTCTGGCCGAATGCCCCCACAACGCCGAGGTCTTCTACCACTGCTGCAAGTTCCTCATGGCTCAGGTGAGCTCGACCGTGAGTCTGTGAATAAAGTTTAAGCTCCGCCTCTCGACGCTAAGAACAGTCTCTGTGTCCACAGGAGGAGGCGGGCGCCATCACGCCGCTGTTCAGAGGCTTCGTGCTGTCGCTTTGCGAGGACGAGCAGAGTCCGAGGACGCCCGTAGATGTGCTGCGGTACGTCCCGACGCCTCCGTCTTCCCAGCTGTAGTCCGCACGGACAGCTGACGGCGCTCTGTTCTTCCTCCCTCAGGCACATCCTGGGCTTCTCCTCTTCCTCCGAGCTGCTGGGAGGTCCCGTCATCAAGAAGGAGCTGCAGGAGCGGCTGAGCCAGCAGATGAGCTTCCTCCACCTCATTCACTGGTTGGTGTTTAAGGTTTCATAAATGGCGTCCTGCGGTGATGATGAAAGCGGGCGCAGTAGGGTTAACGTGCTCGCTGTCGTTGTAGTCGGTGGCAGTGGCTGCACGGCTCGGTGGAGGACGCGGCGGAGGCGTTTGAGCGCGCACTGGGGGCGGTCACCCAGCTGGAGGAGCTTCACAGGCTGTGGATGGAGTGAGTTCACCTGCCACAGGTACTTCCTCCTCGACCGCACGCGCCCACTGCTCACAGTTTCCCTCTCTCTGCAGTTACCTGACGTTCAGCTGCAGCCCGCAGGCCCGCGCCGCCACCGCCGCCTCACAGTCCAGGACGTTCTCAGACCTGGTCCAGCGCTGCCTCAGCACCACCCCCTCAAGACTCGAGCTCCCCTTCAACGCCGCAGAGTTCTGGAGCTGCTACCGCTTCCACAACAAGGTCAGAGGTCGAGTCTGCTGCCACACGCCATCTTCACCTGCGTGATGTCACGACTCTGTGCCGTCGTCACACAGATGTGAGCGCTCGCTGCCTTGCTCAGCGGCAGGTCTGTAGTTGTAGTCTGCTGATGTCATGTCTCCCTCTGCAGGTGGTCGCGCTTTACCTGAGCTGCCTGCCGCCATCCCAGCATGCACTGGTTCTGGAGAGACTGTGCTACACTATGCCCAATAACACTGAGCTGGGCCTCAGGTACACACTTGGAGGAGGACTGGGTGGAGCTTAATGCCACTTGTCAGTGATTTGACTCCAGTAATGAGATGGAAAATACATCTACTTCCTGTTTGTCGTTGGATTTAAATCATCCGACCGCAGGGACAGTTTAGCTCTGCCCACATCAGCGATGTCACTGCTGTGTGTCTGCTCAGGTTGTTGCACCAGGAGTGGCTGGATGGGAACGTGGAGCACCTGAAGTTCCAGGCCCGGATGCTGAGCGGTAACACCCCCAAGTGTCTGAGCAGCTGGAAAATGTGAGTGCGTGTCGACAGTCCCGCCAGATCAGTGATCAATGATTACTGCGTCCTGATTGTGTGTGTGTGTGCGTATGTTCATAGAGCAATTGCTGTGGAGGAGGAGCTAAAGGAGCGAGCTGAGGTGAGTCTGAGACTGAATCAAATCAAGAAAAGAGGGTGGAGTCTAGCTGAGCACTCAGTGGTGTTTGTCTCCGCCCCCTTGTTGTGTTTCAGGTGCGTCACATGTTCCAGCAGGCCCTGCAGAACCTCCCACTGAGCGCAGCCCTGTGGAAACATGTAATATACACACACACAGATAATGACATCACATTAGACAAGCTGTGATTGGACAGCTGCTCTCAGATCTGAAGGGGGGGGTCCTAAAAACTTGGACTGGGAAAAGAAATGCTGGAATCTGATTGGTCAGAGTGTGTGGCCCTGTAGTAGATCTGAGATCAGCTGTTCAGATAGAGCGTCGGCCCATGCTGATTGGCTTGTACTGCCTCGTATTCTATGACCATGTGACTATAAACAGTTTGACTCACCTGTATACAGCATGTTCACCTGCCCTCCGTCCCCGTCCCCCTCCCGCATGCCCCCAACCTTTGTTTACCCCTCCCCAACCTCTGTTTACCCCTCCCTTTGTCCCCCCCACACCCTTGTAGCGTCTGCTGCTGGAGGCAGCGGACGGCGGGGCCTCGGAGCGCCTTCGGCGGCTGTGGGACTGCTGTCAGCGGGCGGGGGTGAGCGTGAGCGGGGGCGTCGGCCCATCGCTCGGCGAGGACGGCTGATCAGACTGATCAATAATAGATCAATAATGAGAGGCTGTAGGTGACTGAGTGAGAGCAGACGAGGTAAGCCAGACGTCCCCCTCCCCGGCCGCTGAAGCCACGCCCCCTCCGGGAGCGCGTCGGTGTGAGTGTAAGTATCGAGAGCTGAGTGCCGCCCTCACTCTTCATCACCTTTCTTTAGTTCCTCACTTTTCAGTTGGAGTCATTTCCCTCCCTTTTATATCTCATTTACCCGGCGGGGGGAGGGGGGTGCTGAGGGTGTGTTTGGCGCCTGTGTGTGTGTGTCAAGAGGACGCCGCCGTCGCCTGTCTGTGGACTCTTTAGTTAAACAAACTGAGTGTTACTGAGGCGACGCGGCGAGAAAGGGAGCGGATGCAGAGACTGGACCGACCACCGCCGCTGTTGGCCACGCCCCTCTGAGACTCATGTGCAATGTGCTTTTGTTTTGTCAATCAGCTGATTAAAGAGTATTAGCAGCAGAGGAGATGCGCGTCCTGCCACTGATGTTTTTTACATTCACCTGTTATTAAATTATTTTCTAAAATAAGAGGGTGTGTGCCTCTTCACTGCCTCCGTGTCACTTCCTCCAGCAGCGGCTTCCTGTCACAACCAGGAAGTGACACATTCACATCAGTCGTATTTGACGTGATTCTCTGGCTGTGTCCCAATTAAGAGACCGCACGCTTGAAGTACGCATTTTAAGTGCGGTTACGTCACCGCCACGCGACGACGGCTGTCCCAATTCGAAGTGTGCTTCAAACGCATACTCCAAATGCGCCGTCGATTTCCCCAAATATCAAGCGTGGTCCGGTGCACGCTTCGCGGTCCCATATATCCCACAATTCATAGCGCGGCGGTGGATGTGGATAATTTTGCCGCAAAATACAGCAGAAGGGAGCGGCTGAAGAGGTTGTTTTTTTTTTCCAAACTTTATTGAAATTATAAAGCGAACAGTCAGTCATTCCAGTTCAGTTTGTACAGTAGACATACAAGGCAAATAAGAGTAACAATATACAGCACAATGAAATAAGAAGGATAAATAAATAAAGGATAAAAAATAAAAAAGGGGGGATGTGACAGACTTCATAACAACTTTGTACTTGAAAGTTGTGACAGCTCATTCGTTAAACATTTCTGAATGAATGTCAATCAATGATAAACTTTTTTTATTGGAAGTTAATTTAAGAGAGTTTAAGTAATATTCAATTTCAATCAGAAACAAATTAAATGATGGGGTTGAGTTTTGAAATTTACATTTATATATGTGGAATTTCCCTAATAAGATGGAGCGGCCGAAGAGTGAACTGTCAAAGTACTGAATATGACGTCACT
>NW_024585826.1:0-6780 GCF_018398535.1 Haplochromis burtoni
GTGAAACCCTCCATGCATGGTAAGGAGCTTTCTTGTCTTTATGTCAGTGGCTTCTATCTCCTCCTTTGGCCAGCCTATTACCCCAGCAGGGTACCTGATCACAGGTAGGGCGTAGGTATTGATAGCCCAGATCTTGTTCTTACCATTCAGCTGACTCCCCAGGACCTGCCTGACCCTCTGCAGGTACTTGGTGGTTGCAGCTTTTCTAGCGGCCTCTTCATGGTTTCCATTTGCCTGCGGGATCCCCAGGTACTTGTAGCTGTCCTCTATGTCTGCAATGTTACCCTCTGGTAGTTCAATCCCCTCAGTTCTGACTACCTTCCCTCTCTTTGTTATCATCCGACTTCTCCAACCCGAATGACATCCTGATATCATTGCTGTATATCCTGGTAGTGTGGATCAGTGAATCGATGTCTCGTTCACTATTCATGTAACCCCTTCCGCCAGGGTTACTTGTGTAGTAGCATTCCAACAACGCCCTATTTTCGTCTCTTGCCCACCGATGCCTTCTTGTTCCAGTAGCCCACTTCTCGTCAGGGTGCCCTGGTTCCCCAACACCTGACGCGGACCTTGTTGATCCGGGCGACGTCTGAGCCGTCATTCCTTCATATTTATCAGTCTCGCTCATGTCTGCGGTAGGCTCGCTTAGCATAGGGGGTCTAGCCTTAGACCCTTACTGGATACAGACGCCCCAGGCTGGAATCGAACTTGCGATCCTCTGCTCCAAGGGCGTTGTCCTCTTGTTTCCCCTCCCTCTTGCCTCCAGTGAGGAGTTGAAGAATTTGATGGCGTCTGGGACAAAAGAGTTTTTAGGTCTGGTGGTCCTAGACTTTGGGAAGCAATCTGTCACTGAGCAGGCTCCTCTGATTGTTTATGACCATGTGCAGAGGATGCCCAGCATTATCCATAATGTCCAGCGGTTTCTTTAGTGTCCTCTTCTCTCCTACCATCACCAGAGTGTGCAGTTTCATGCCGACCACGAGCCAGCCTTCCTAATTAGTTTTTCCAGCCTGGATGAGTCCTTCTTTGCTGTGCTGCACCCCCAGCACACCACAGCATAGAATAGTACTCTGGTAAAACATCCTCTGATTGCTGTTTATCATCTTTCACTTATCTAATTTTAACACACAGGCTTTATTATGTTGGCTTCTTCTCTACAAACATAAATCTTTGATTTGGACAAACAAGTATCTTAAATACAAAAAATAAATCAATCTTTTATGAGAAATGGATCCAGAATAATATTAATTATGTGTCCCAGCGAGTGAATGGAAAAGGGCATCTTCTTCCATATCCTGAGTTTGTGAGGACCTGTGATGTTCCAGTATCTGTGAGAGAATACAGTACACTTTTTAATGATGGCAGAAATGGACCAAATATACAGACAAAACTGAATAAAGATGTTCTCATAAATCCTATTAATATACTCGATAAAACATTTGTGACGTATGTGATTCATTGTCCTGTAACTCCCCACTGTCAGTTTTATTGGAACAGTCACTTCATAATATTAATGGGTCATTGATATGGACTTACAATAAGAAGTATTTAGTCACCAACAACGTCAAGGAAGTTTACTTGACAGTAATTCATGAAATATATCTAATAAACCAATTTATTAAAATATAGATATAATCATATCAATATGCGCCTTCTGTAAAACAGTCAGAAAAACAATTTCACATCTTTTTAATGACTGTATTAATCTTCAGTTTTTTCACACTTTATTAAAATGAGGGTACAATATAAGGATGTTATTTTAATGATAAAAAAGAACAAACTTTGATTCTATTTGGAAAATGTTATATTCATGAATGTAAGTGGTGTAGTACAAAACAAAACGCTGCTCAATTCAAACCTTCCTGAGAACTTTGAAAGGTTTAACAAATCAGAAAGACTCAAAGTCATATTAATGTCTTTAAAAGTTTTTTTTTTTTAAATATCTGACATGTACCCTTCCTGTATGTGTCATTTCTGTGTTTTTTCTTTTTCTTTTTCTTTTTTTGCTTTACATTGTAAACGCTTTCAAATTCAGAAGTACTGAATTTGTATTTTACGTCAGTATTGATCATTTAAAAAAATACTCTTTATACATTACTTCCTGCTCTTACAATGCTTCCTTAGCTCTTTCACATTAAAAACACAGCAGGTTTTTTTGTTTGTTTTTTTGTGTGTGTGTGTGTAAAAGGTATATTTTTGGAGAATTATGAAATGAGCCATTCTGCATAAACTGATTTTAAAACTGTCACATTTTTAGGTTCAGATTTGTTTTTTGGAACCAAAATGTCCGTCACACATTGTTCAAGAACCAACAGAAAGTTGAAACTCTGACGATCACGCCTGTTTTTGTAAAGAGTGCAATACTGACACTTATGTCTGTGAAAGTTCTCAGTCATAAAGGTCATTGTTGTGATGAAATGTTTTCAAGACACTTCTTTCCAGGCTCCCAAGATTACTGACGCTGGTTTCACTCTTTTTAAAAATGAAAATTAGAAGTGAATTTTGAATAAAATGTGTTTCTTTTATTTCTCCCTCAGAGTACAGACATGTCTGCTGCCAGCAATCTGCAATATGAAGCTCAGTTTCAGTGCTCCATCTGTCTGGATGTGTTCACTGATCCAGTCAGCACACCATGTGGACACAACTTCTGCAAAAACTGCATCAATCAGCACTGGGACACGAATCAGAGCTGTGAGTGTCCCCTGTGTAAAGAGACTTTCTACACTAAACACTACACTACACTGAAGGTCAACACCTTAATCTCTGAGATGGTTGCTCAGTTCAGAAGAAGTGAGGCTCAGCAGAGAGCCAGCAGCAGCAGCTCAGAGCAACAAGCTGCCAAACCAGGAGAAGTTCCCTGTGAAGTCTGCATTGGAACCAGACTGAAGGCCCTGAAATCCTGCCTGGTGTGTCAGACCTCCTACTGTCAGATTCACCTAGAGCCTCATCTGAGAGTCAAAGGTCTTAAAAGACACCAGCTGATTGATGCTGTGGAAAACCTTGAAGGCAGGATGTGTACGAAGCACGATAAACCTCTGGAGCTGTACTGTAAGACTGAACAGACATTTATCTGTGTGTTCTGCCCTGTTTTAGACCACAAGAACCACAATTTTCTTCCTCTGATAGAAGAATCTGAAGGAAAGAAGGCAGAGCTGGAGAAGACAGAGGCTGAGATTCAGCAGATGATTCAGGAGAGACGAATGAAGATTCAGGAGATCAAAGAGCCAGTGAAGATGAGTAAAGATGCTGCAGAAAGGCAGAAAGCAGAAGGTTTTCAGGTCTTCACTGCTCTGAAGGAGTCTGTTGAGGGATGCCTGAAGGAGTTCATAAAGGAGATTGAAGACAAACATGAAACAACAGAAAAACAGGCTGAAGGTCTCATCAAAAATCTGGAACAGGAAATCTCTGAGCTGATGAAGAGAAACTCTGAGGTGGAGCAGCTCTCACATTCTGAAGACCACCTCCACCTTCTCCAAAGAATCTCCTCCCTGAAAGCTGCTCCACCCACCAAGGACTGGACAGAGGTCAGAGTCCATCAACCATCATATGAGGGGACTGTGGTGAGAGCTGTGGCTCAGCTGGAGGAGACAATCAGGAAACACATGAAGAAGAAGCTGTTTGAGGCTGAGCTGAAGAGGGTCCAGCAGTATGCAGTGGATGTGACTCTGGATCCTGATACAGCATATCCTGCTCTCATCCTGTCTGATGATGGAAAACAAGTGCACTGTGGTGATGTGAAGAAGAATCTTCCAGACAACCCAGAGAGATTTTCTGACTATATTATGGTTTTAGGGGAGCAGAGTTTCTCTTCAGGCAGATTTTACTTTGAGGTTCAGGTTAAAGGAAAGACTGAGTGGGATTTAGGAGTGGCCAGAGAGTCGATCAACAGAAAGAGAGAAATCACAGTGAGTCCTGAGAATGGTTTCTGGACTGTGAGGCTGAGATATGGAAATGAGTACAAAGCTCGTACTGGTCCTTCAGTCCCCCTCTGGCTTCAGCCTGGTCCTGAGAAGGTGGGGGTGTTTGTGGATTATGAGGAGGGTCTGGTCTCCTTTTATGATGTAGGTGCTGCAGCTTTGATCTACTCCTTTACTGGCTGCTCCTTCACTCACAAACTCCACCCATACTTCAGTCCCTGCGGTTCTGATGGTGGTAAAAACTCTGCACCTCTGATCATCTGTCCTGTCAATCAAACTTAGATGATCATCGACTGATTTTATTTGATGATATTTGATGATTGATTTTTATTGAAGGGGACAAATGAACATATTGAGTGTAAATACTCTACAGTCTCCATGTTTTCTATAGAATCTGATTATCGGGGACTCTGATTTACACTTTGATCAGATTCTCATGGAATTTGATGCAAACAGAAGAAAAGTTAAATCAGGAAATGTTCCTACTAATGGACTCGAGCTGAAGAGCAAATAGCAGAGAAAAAATGTCCAAAAGCTTCCTTTCAAAATAAAGTTTGTTAAATGCTCTGAGTGAATACAGAATCATGTGTGGGTGTTATACAGAGCATTCAGAGTTCAGCTGAGGGGAAACGTGGTTTGGTTATTTTGGGTCTGTGGGGATTTTTGTTGTGTTCACTGAAAACTGATAAGATGGGATAATATTCAAAGAACTCTGTAGAGATTCATACATCCATGTTCTCCACCTGGAGGTGTGGAGAACATGGATGTTCTTGTATGAAAGGAGCAGGTGAAGTACAGACTGCTGCATTCTTCCAATCACATCAGTTTGATGTGATGATTATATTTCCATGTTCTGATGATTTGGGTTAAAGATAAACACAGAGTTGGGGGATGGCTGCAATCACAGCATGAATAAGATGGTGAAGGCTAACCTGTCATTAAAATGTTTAAATGTAATTTTTATTTGAAGAATAAAAAAGTGTGTGTGACTCCTGACAGCTTCAATCTCTGTTAGTTTGCATGTTGAACCCAGACTGCCACTGAATTTCTGATTGTTCTATTCAATTCTATTTTATCTTTATTTATATAAAGTATACAACTCACCCACTTGCTGCACATAATGTCCTCTTTGTATATACTCATTCACTGTTCATATACTTTATAAAGTTCTCTCTCTTTTTATTGCACAGTTCACAATTCACTGCATGTTTTAGCTGTATAACTATGCATGTGACAAATAAAGAATCTTGAATCTTTAGTGCATGATGATGATTACAGTCATGCATCTGCACAAACTATAAAACACTCCAAGAACAACAACATTACTCTGAATATCATGCAGTGGCCTCTCTGAAAGTGTGGGAGCAGAACACAGGCTATTGTACAGAAGCAAAGGCCTCATTGTGAACATGGAAAACACGTTGCATAAAATATATCATGACCCATTGCACCCTGTGGAGCTAGCTAGTGTCCATAAACTTCCGATAGCAGCAGGCGAGTTATAAGGGGCGCATTTGGGGTTCCAGGTGGAAAATTACTTAAAGGGGAAGACACTTATACGCTTCCTAAACACACAAGAACACATTTCCCTAGAAATGGAGTATTGGTTAGCAGTGTGGAAGAAGAGTTTCAGGTAGACCTGGTTGATATGGGAGAATATTCATAAGGACATGATAACATGTGTTACGAAAAGCAGTTTCACCCCGGTTCTCTTTTATTCTTCGGGCATCCAGAGACGGCACCGGACTCAATAGTCATTTTCACAGAAACCTTTATTCATCCTTATACATCTTCAGTTAGGCATGCATCTTCTAGAAAGGAAGACGTGCAAGGCCGGTGTCCCTCTGCAAATCTTCACTCCTTTGTCTGTGAAACACAGTTTTCCACTATTCCTCTCATCTAAGCAAATTTAACACATTGTTTTTTTGTACTCACAAATGATAAGGTGAGATACTTACTGACATGTATAGATGTCTTTGGGTCAGATCTCTAGAAACCAAGAGAGGATCTGCTATTGTATCAGCATTTGAGGGTATTTTGAGGGAGGGACGTGTTCCAATTAAACTTCAGACAGATGAAGGCAAAGAGTTTTATTATAAATATTTTCAGCGGTTAATGGCATTGGAGTTTTTTTTTAAGTATCTGCTGAATAGATGTAATAAAGCTTAACAATCTGCTGAAAAGAGGGGAAGAAACAAAACTGCCTATTGAAAAGTGGTAAAGAAGCTGGACTTTGTGCTGAAAAGAGCTAAAGAAGCTGAACAGTCTGCTGAAGATTGATTTATTTGAAATGGTATACTGAAAAGTGTCAAAAACAAGACACAGAGTGAGCAGAGAGGTCTCAACAGGACAATCAAGAAAAGTATGCTGAAAAAAATGTTGCCATGAGCGGGATTTGAACCCTGGCCTGCCACTCTGGGAACGGCGGATCATCTCACTAAGCTAAAACATGGCTCACCACAGCAAGCTAAACTGGTGATCCCACTTGTAAAGTGTTCCATTCATCAAAATGGGCCAAAAAATGGCATTAAAAGCTATAATTTCCAAAAAATATAAAAGTTATGACCACCAAAGGATATAGCAGGAATTAACAGAAGGAGCAGAAAAGTTGAAACTTTGAATGGTGAAAATTGGATGAAAACTTAGGGGATAGTTAACCAGCAATTAACTGAGCAACTAGAAGAAGAAGGTAGCAGGCAGAAGATAGAATAGAATAGAATAGAATAGAATAGAATGCCTTTATTGTCACTATACAGTTGTACAATGAGATACAGAGCATCTCCTACTCAGTGCAAACATGCGGGGGGGGTACAGTTCTGCAGCGCTATATACATATGGACAGTATTAACAGAGGGAAAAAAAA
>NW_024585827.1:0-4866 GCF_018398535.1 Haplochromis burtoni
TAATTTTATTTTACAGTTCCAATGTACAGCACTTTGTGTCAGCTGTGGTTGTTTTAAAGTGCTTTATAAATAAAGTTGTTGATGATGATGATGATGATGATGATCCCTCGCTGTTTTTATTCTTTATCTTAGTTTCAAGTTGTTTCAGAGTTTAAAGAACCTTTGGGGGAACAGTTTTTCTTCTTGGGCTATGTGTTTTTGTGACTAATCACAAATACACTTCAATACAGAAAACTGACTTTCTATTTCCAAATATCTGGTTGGGAAAGTACAGATATATTTTTTTTAATGTAAAAAGAGAGGATTACGATCCTGAAGCACTTATTGAAAGTACTGAGCTGCTCGTTTAAACTTCTCCTGACGTTCTCTGGTAGAGTTGGCCTTCAGATTGTGAATTTAGCATATTCTACTAAATAAAAGGTTTTTATTTAAGTTTCCTACAACTGTATCTTGAAAGAAAATAAGATTCTCTGCTAAGTGGAAGACATTGCATTCCATTGGCTCTATGATGTGATGGATCAATGTAATGGAAATAGTTTCCTTCTGTTGTTGCTGATGAATCACACAGAGGACCCACAACCGCATTTACAAATTCAGGTTGACAATGGGCAGAGCTCTTCAGTGAAATTGTTCTTTGCTTTTCTGACACAACTTATGAAGTTTTACAGCTGTGTACATCCCAGAGGAACCCACCCGAGGGATTAATAAAGTTCTATCTTATCTTATCTTATCTTATCAGTTAGAAAATAAAACCATAAAAAATTCCAATGTACAACTGGGGAATTTACAGAGAAGACTTTAGCACTTACTGGATGATGTAGTGGTGTGTTTACGTAAGTAGCTGCCTCTGTTTAAAATGGCTACATAAATAACAAGTTTTTGATTAAATCAGAAGATCCCTCACGATTATGCAAGACCAGCCATGAAATGTCCGTCGCTTCATTACAATCATTTGTCCCCGCTGCTGCCCTAAGACCCAGTCTTCTGTACTGTGGGGTAAAATTGCTTTTTTGGTGGTTCATAAAAAATATCTCAAAAAGCGATGTTAGTGAGGGGACCAGAAACACTGGGTTGCAGAGCAGTTGGTAAGGACTTGTATATTTCTGGAGAGTCTGCAAAAGCTGTCTTGCTCGTGCTCCTGATTGGATATGTGGAGCCCGGCTCTGATATCTCACTGGTGGCAGCTAAAGGTAGGCATGCCTTGGAGGCGGAGTTGGTCTCGGGCGCAATCTTTCAAACGAGCCTCACGGCATTTCAGGCAACCTCAGGCCGGAAACAACATCCGGTCACTCGCGGTCAAAATCCACGCAGAGCTGGTGTTTCGCAGGGATCAGGTTAACACATCTGGGTCTAAAAATATAAAGAAAAACAAAAAGAGTTTTAAAACACGCAAACTAGCAAAATATCAAAGGAGCATAACATAACAATAACAAGATGATATGAGATACCTGATGAGGCCATGATAGGTGATGTAGACATGTAATGTATAAACTTTTACGGGAGTTAAAAGTGGAGCTTATATATATTTTAAAGTGTATTGTACGTGGGATAGGCTCCAGCGCACCGCGCGAGCCTGAAAAAAGGATAAGTGGAGGCGAATGGATGGACGGATGGTGTATTGTACGTGTTACAAACCATTGTGATATTTATTTATTTTTTTTAAATGAAAGGATTGACAGAATGGTAAAAAGGAAAATGCAAAAATGTAGTTAGAGAGGAAGATTAACACTTACCGAATGATATGCGGATAAGGAAAGAGACGCAAGTTGCTGTTGAAATCGGCCGCTCCCTATGCGAACTCGCAAGCAGTCTGAGCGGTTCCAGTTGTTGATATGGCTGAAGGCAGGGGTCTTCTGGGAGCTTGGGGGTAGTCTTAACCTGAGCGGGAGATCATAAAAATCGGACCTGGAGCGGATTGGCTAACCGGAGTGCAAAGGGAGCGGTGCAAGGGTTATGTGATTGGCAGCGGGGCGCAGTGAGGCGGAGTTGGTCTAAGGGGGGAATTTTCAAACGAGGTAAGCAGCGCATTCGGGAGCAGAGCAGGGAGCGAACAAGCAGGAAAAAATTGTGCTCTGCAAGAAGTTGTGGATCGGAGATTAAGAGCGAGGTAGAACTTAGAGTGTGGGTTGAATTTTAGAGCTTGCTAGTAAGAGGGAAGTTTTTGAAGAAAAAAGACTAAGGATTTTCCCTTTTATCGAATATAAGGTTTTTGGGAATAGAGGGGTAGCTAACAAGTTATTCTAGGGTTTTGGAGAAATCGCGGAGAATTTTTTTTTAAAGGAGTTTTGGCTTTGTTTGGCTGAGCATGAAGGGAGCCGCGGGGCGCTGAATTTGAGAAAAAAAGACTAAGGATTTTTTCAGGATTTCCCCTGTTATCGAATATAAGGTTTTGGGAATAGAGGGGGTACCCTAACAAGTTATTGTAGGGTTTTGGAGAAAACGCGGAGGGTTTTTTAAGGAGTTTTCCCTGCTTATGTTTCTAAGGAGGGTTAGGGTTAGGGGATCGCGAGTTTTTTCTGAGTATGAGTTTTATTCTAAATCTACAAATGCATATAAATCGAAATAAAGTTTTCCCCCAAGGCATGCAGCATGTGTTTGTGGCCATACTGAACGTTACAAAAGCACAAGTTTAACTAAACAATTTTAATATGGTTTAATACATTTTTAAACACATGAGCACGGAGCCCGAGAGAGCACGGTCCGGAGACACGGGCGCGCCCCCGCACGCCCAGAGCGCGCGCGGGCGCGCGCACACACACACACTGACCCGCCACCAGATGGCGTTTTTTGAGCATAAAAAAATAAAAAAAAACTTTAATTGCTTAAAGAAATAAAAGAATGCTATTTTGATATATAAGAAACTTTCTAAATAATCAATTATATTTTTATGAATATCATATTTTTATGAATATCATATTTTTATTACTTAATTACTTCCCACTTCCGGAGCTCATGAATACTTTAATTACTTCCGGAGCTCCGGAAGTAATTACTTCTGGACTTCCGGAGCTCATGAATAATTAATGACCTGTCAGTTTGACGAAAGGGGTATAATATCACTCTCTAACGCGGAGTTGCTTTAACCCCAAGTTAAGCGCGCGCACGAGGATACATAAAGCCCTGATTAGTGGAGCACAGATTAAGCGAGTCACCATGGAGACGGAGGGAAAGAAGGCGCGGTCAATGTATTTTACAGCGCTTGAGGCCGAAATTCTGATGGCAGCATATGCCGATAACATGCAAATTTTGCGGAAAAAAAGTAACACAGCCTCAGCTGCAAAAGAAAGGGAGCATGCATGGCAAAACATAGCCGACAGAGTCAATGCGTGAGTGTTAATTTAAACATTGATCTAGGGATTTCCACCCATTTAACACGTTATTTTATTATATTTTATTTTATTTTATACATTTTATTTTGTGATGTGATGTGAGCGCAGGTGCAACCCAACAGGCCCCAAACGTTCCTGGCAGCAAGTAAAAATGAAATATAAAAATATAGTCCAAACAGGTGAGGTGTAATTGTATTATGAGCCATAGTGCTTGGTCTGTTTGTCCGATGTAAATCAATTGCAGTTAGAGGCTACATTAATTTTCTTTCTGTAAGCACTTATTGAAATTATCTGAGCACATTACAAGTACATATTTGCTTACTCTGTATGCTCAAATGTGACCCGTTATAGCCAACAGAAAAAAAAGCGGAGGCCCGAAAAACAGGTGGGGGTCCTCCACCACCACCACTCACAGAGGCTGAGCAGTTGGCTTCCACATTTGTGATAATGTTGGCAGCATCACATATGATCTTCACAGTGCAGAGAACACAAATTAGCATCCATTACTATAATGAAATAATTTGTTAGTTTGAAATGCTACAGGGAACTATGTACCTGTACATTAATGCTGTGGAAAGACTTCCTGTTCACATAGTCTCCTTCATTTACTGAAGGAGCAATGATTGGAATGTGAGTGCCATCTATACAGCCAATCACGCCTGGGAACCGTGAGAATAAATGTAAAATTTAAGTAGTAGTTCAAATATCACCACATCATGAATTAAGTTTTGTTCATCCTGATACCTGCAATTTTGTGGAATCCCTCTTTGATAAATCTTGTGGGTCTATGACCGGGGAACACAAACGAGTACAGGAGACGTTTCAGTGCAACTGTAACATTCCTGACTGCCCGACAGACGGTAGCCTTGGAAACGTGCTCAGCGTCACCAATATTATACAGAAAGCTCCCGTTTGCAAAAAACCGAAGTGCAATACAAATAATATGTAATGAACTGAGAGAATGTCCGCGATGTCACATGCGTAATATATGGCCTGAGGATGTTATTCAAATAAATTATAGATTGTGCTGAAAAACGGTAACGTTCACACAGGAGATCATCAGGAAATGATAAAATGTCCGAACGCGCTCTAATCACTCTCTCCCGGCGGAGAGCTCTGCGGAGAATTTGGGCTTCAACATCTACTGGCTCTTCAAGGAAGGAGCACGCCATGTCTGACACTTCCTACAGTCAGGTTTCTGACAAAGAGGCGGAGAAGGTCAGGGTTAGTTGAAGTAAACCTGCTAGGGGGCAGGTTAGCTTCACGGAGTGTGTCGTCATAGTAACTCACTCAGAATTAATCTAAACTCGCTTTGTGAAACCGAAAACCCAGAGTTTTCGTTAACTCAGGGTATACTTACTCAGAGTTTGCACTAAACCGGCTTCCTGAAATAGGAGCCCTGTTGTTTAAATGTTCAACCACATGTTTAGTTTCGTCATCTGATCTGTCTGCTAAACCGCTCATCTTCTTTGCTCTCTTTTTATGCTCAATAAAAGAAGCAATTAGCAAGTGAAACCTCAAAATTTAGGAAAGATGG
>NW_024585827.1:4891-6780 GCF_018398535.1 Haplochromis burtoni
AAGAAGAAAACATAATCAGATAACATGAGCAATTTCATTCTCACCACATCCAGTTCAGGGACCGCCTCCATCACCTCCACAAGCTTCTCTATCTTTGTCTTCTCTGTAAACAAAAAGTCATCATCCACCCACAGGAAGTACTTGGTGGTTACCTGGGAAACAGCCAGATTTCTGCCTGCAAACCAGCCCTGAGGATGAAAACATCTTTTACAGTCTGTTTTAATAGTCCTTTACCCTCTGAGCTGTAAGTAGTCACTTGTGACATGCATTACTTCTAGACTGGACTATTGTAATTCAATATTATCAGATTGTTCTGAAAGTTCCTAAAATCACTAATCCAAAACACTGGAGTCTAATCTTAAAAGCTGCAAAGCTTTTCTTCTAAAAGCTTACTCGTAGGGCTGGATGAAGGCACACTTGACTACCCTCAGACTACTGGAGGATTTCATGTGATGCACTGAGCATTTCTTCTCCACTCTTCTTATATTTAGGGGATGAGTGATTTAAAGTCTAATTCTAGAAAAGAAAAAAGCATAAAATCCTATATTTTTTAATAAATTCTTCAATAATTATACTGCTCTGTCCAAGATGTCTGATAAAACTGTGTGTGAAAAAAAAACCCCCCACAAAACACACAATCTTAAGTTCTAAATGTCTATGCATACCTGTGCTGGAGGCATGATGTAATGTTGGATGTTTTCTCCGGTAATGTGCTCTGGTTCAAAGTTGTCATCTGCAACAATAACTTTTATGGTGCTATAGAATTTTCGGATACTGTCCAACAAGACCTTCAGCTGTTCGTACCGCAGGAAGGTCTTTGTGGCGATGGTAACTTGAGAGCTGATATCTGACAGACAGAAGGAAAGAAATGTTTCAAGAAAATAAGACAGATCATCTGCTACAGAGTAGAATGAGTTTTGTGCAAACTGTGCAAATTGAACAGCAAACTTTTCATTGCTGAAGCCACTACAGTGAAGTGCTGCAGCAAGGTCGTTGTTGCATGTTGTTGTGGTAACCCCCGAACCAAATGGTGGACACCAGAGGTGAAGGGAGCCACCAGGTTGAAGAATGAGTTGTGTCGGGCTTGGTTAGCCTGTGGGACTCCGGAGGCCCCTGAAAGGCCAAGCGGAACGCGGCTTGAGCAGTGGGTGAAGCAAAAAACCTGAGTGTGAGAGCAGTTCAGAGCGGCCATGGAAAAAGACTTTCGGACTGCCTTGAAGAGATTCTGGCAAACCTTCTGGCGACTCAGGAGGGGAAGGCAGTGCTCTACCTGCACTGTGTATAGTGCGGATGGAGCGCTGCTGACTTCGTTTGAGAACATTGTTGAGCAGATCCAAGCGACAGAAATGAGCTTGCTAAGGGTGACTAGCCGCTCCCTTAGCAAGCTAGAGGATGTGACCAGGGAGAGGGTTCACTGCTTAGGCTGCTGCCCCCATGACCCGGCGCCGCTATGGGATGGGATGGATGGATGGAGACCCGAAAGAGACCCAGGTTAGACCTGGTGAGATTGTACAACACACGGGGGCTCAGCCCTGGCGCAGGGGGCCTCTTGTGCATCGGCCTAACGGGGGGGCTCTTCAACTGGCGGGGAGGTTGTTCCATCCTTGCAGGAGTCCACTCTGCAGGTGGGGGAGAGACATAGGAGAGGTGGAGAATAAACTTAACCTGGGTGTCTGTTGTCTTGTGTAGTCTGGGAGATGATTGAATGTTGGGGTGGGTACAGTTTCCTCTGCGGTGGGGTAGGATGGGCTGCCCCGGGTCCTGTGGGGCTTGGCAGTGCTGCTACCGTAGGCCCCGGTCTGGATGGACCTGGGCTCCCTTGCCTTGGTGGGTACCAGAGGACGGGGGTGCCTACTGGGGTCAGCGGGGGAGCTGGCCCTAGGGAGGGG
>NW_024585828.1:0-6776 GCF_018398535.1 Haplochromis burtoni
AAAATATTAGTCATAGTCTAATTTTAGGAATATGTACACATATAAGAAAATAGTCAGTGGTGTTAAAATAGTTTTTCACAGACCCACTGGAGAGAATTTTGACATGGAAAATCATTCCAGGAAGTGTTTTCATAAAATCTGATATGGGCACAATTCTCTTTAGGAAATGCATTGTCAGGTTGACCAGATGCCCAGTACCTGGTGGGTCAGTAAACAACAGAATTATTAGCTTTTAATATGTTTTTATATAAACAAAAGAAGAACCCAGAGGAACCAACAGAGACAAAACTCCTAAATTAAAATACAATTTTTTTCAGGGCTGAGAAACAAATGTTTAAGCTCTGTTAAAAACACAAGAGAGATATATTACATTTTTATCTACAACATTTTTGCAATACTGTTTCTCAGCTAAGCATCGTTGATAAAGATCTATGAATATTTTAGTTACTTCTCATTTTCTAGTTTGTACCACAAGTTTATGTTACGGTAACATCTGTTACTGATGACTCATACACTTCCTTTTTGCGTCTTACATTAAAAAAATCTGTGAACATGTTAGCAATTTGTTTTAAAAGCTGTTAAGTGTTCTCATATCTCATACATCCCCATTAGTAACTCATATCAGCAGTGACAGTCTGAATATGTATATTTGGTTTTGTTTGCCAGCACACTATTTAGTTCATTGTCTTCCAAAAAATAACTTTCTTCTCTTTTAGTTGATAGCTATTCCTCAGAAAACCTTAATTTGTGCTGACATATGACTGGGAATCAGGCAGGTTTACAGACAGCTTATCTGTTTATTTGTGTGAGCACACCCACTTGTACCTGCATGGATACGTGTGGTTTTATCTACATACAGCCTTACAGTTTATCCGCACAATCACATGGCACACAGGAGCCATGTGATTGTCTAAATAGATATTTGCATTAAGAAGTAACTGAAGAGGTGTACCTAATGAAGTACCTCATAAGGTGGCTTAATTTTACATAGCACTTTACAATGCTGTTTAAAATTAGAATGCAAAGGTGGCTTTTAAAAAATATTTAGCCAGTTAAATATTACAAGGACAATAAACTAAATGCTGAACCTGAGAAATGTTAGTAATTTTTGAAAGCCTCTTGTTTTTACTTTAGTGCATTGCCTCTCTATCACTGCCCCACTCCTTAGCAGAGCTGACCACAATCTAGTCCTGCTAACACAACATGAGAGTTGTTAGAAGGCGAGGTTGCTGAGTCACATTGAAATGTACATTTAAAATACAGTGAATAAGCAAAACAATTTCTTCAACAGTTTTTTGTTCCTAGCCATCTGCTGCCTTCTTTACCACACAGTGCTTTCCCCCTTCTTACTCTCAGAAAACTCTGTATTACAAGTTTCAAATTATGATTAAAGTCTTCTGCATATTGTACATTGTATATTGTTAAACATTTTATTAGATCCGGGTTATTTTGAAGCCAAAACACTGTATTTGGGCCTTTTGGGAACATTTTTAGTGACATATCCAACAACTGTTGCCCAGTATTCCAAGTAATTCAATTGTCTATTAGGTCAAACATGCGGTCTGCGGCTCAGTTGCAGGGGAGGAGTAGTACAGTGAGCTTGAGGGGCAGCACCAGGGAGACTGGCAGGTCAGTTTAAAGGACTTCATTAATTGTGCTCTCCTTATTTCAGTGATGCCAGAGAACACCCCCGTTCTCTGCTAGCCATCGGGGGGGGCTGGGAGGAGATGTTGGCTGTCCGACTGGCCTGGGACGGTCTGCTTGCCTCCACCCCAGGGGGAAGTGTAACATCTCTTGGGTCCGGGTTCTGTTTCCCCCTCTGGGGGCGAGGGTACCTGGACCCGGGGTATAGAGTATGTTTGGGGAGTGTGATTGTGTGTACATGTCCATTTATGTCAGTCCTTACGTTGGGTGAGTGCTGAGTGTTTGTATATGTGTGCATGAGGGTGGGAACGCATGTTTGTGTCTGTGTCTATATGTCAGGTCGGGTCTTAGACTCCACCTCTCTGGGAACTCCCAGGCCCTCCAAGGCCTATCTCCCCTCACCACACTCCCTGCCGGTGACTGATGCCCTCAGGGGTCGGTGCATTGGTAGTTCTTGGTGTCCGGGGCTGGGCACTCAGGTATGTACCGGCTCACTCCCAGTGGCTACCTGGCGGGGCCTGGCGCCTGTTGCTCGGTCAGGCCTCCTCTGGGCCTGCAGCTCGGTTCACTCTGGCACAGCTGGCTGCCGGCAGAGCCGGCGGGCACACCGGTGCAGCCCCCTCTAGCTTCTGCTCGGTGGCTACTGGGCTACTGGGGATCCTCAGCCCTTCCCAGGAGGGTGGCACGGATGCCCTTCCGGTGGTCCTCCTTGGGCTCTCGCACTCTGAGGCCTCAGGATATCTGGGGCCCGGATCTCCTCCATGCCTGCTTCATGCCCTGGGGGACGGGGCTATGGCTCGCTACATCGTCTTGCAGACCATTACATGTGGAAACCATTTGAATACAAGCGCGCTGATCCACACAGGTATGCACACGGGTGTTCACTGCTCGTAGACTTAAATTACACCTTTCTTGGCTGCTACTTCGAAGCACATTGTGCGCTGTCTGTCCTGCGTGCTGCACAACAACATTGAATTTTTAGTATTTACTGCTGTTTACACTTAGCTAGATTAATGCGATGGTGTTGTGTTTAGTATGTTGCTTTGGTTTTTGTTTTTTGTTTTTTTGCCTGTTTTCTATTCTTCTTCTCTCAACAGGTGATCCAGGAGATTTTTTTTTCTCCCCCCCTTTCTCACTGTCCCTCTCCCCTTCTGTTTTTCTTTTCCTTCCTCTTTCTCTCTCCCTTTCCTATCCCTCACTCATGTCTGTCCCGTCTGTAACATCTGAAAATAAAATATAATAAATAATAAAAACAAAGGTCGATCAAATGGACCAATACAAAGCTGCTGCAAGCACATGACACCTGCGTCCTTGCTGTTCACAATGGTGTTAAATGATAAACCGCAAGATATCTGATACGCAGCTCGTGCAGCCAGTACACAGCCTGGATCAGGTGCAGGCCGAGCTGGCAGCCATGCGCCTGGAGCAGGTGGTGACGCAGCTCAAGCACCTAGAGGCATTACAGGACCAGGGCAACCACCAGATGCAAGATTCAGAAAACCTGGACACTCTGTCTGGTGTTCTCTGCCATCGTCTCTTTCTCCTTGCCCTGCAGTGGTCCTGCACAGGATGACCGAGGATCACATGGACATCGGGGCAGGAGTGTTGGAGGCGCGTGCAACCGGGACACCTCCTCTGAGAGTGTCCACTAATGGAGGTAGGTCAGGTGTTCCACGTTGCTGGGGCTTCCCCCCATCCAGGAAGATACATATAGTTTTCCAGTAAGATGTCATAGGGGTATATGCCATGCCATGGTGGACTTAAGCTGTACACTTGTACCTGGTCTACCAAACCCTGGTTCAGTCAGGGGCATTCTTGGAGGCAGAGTGGGTGGAGGTTAGGTGTGTACATGGGGACATACACAAATATCCCATAGTGCCACTGCAAATAAAATATAAGAGGAAAATGCATAATGTAAAGGCTGCAGTTAGCTTGTGCCTGACACATCCCATAATTCTGGGGACAGATTGGCCAGGGTTTAATAACATTTTGGGACACTGTGTGGGGATGCGTCCATGACCTTGTAGTATATGTACATGTACATATACTACATATACTATAGTGTCTGCGCTGCACTCAGCAGTGATGCAAGGCTTTTCGACACTGACTCTGGAGAGGAGGCGATGGCAAGGCCTCCAGTGATTCACTCCATGGGTGATTTCCCATTTGAGCAGTCTCTTGATGAAACTCTATGCTCAGTCTTTGACCAAGTCATGAAAATTTATGGTACACCCTGACACAGCACTGAACGACCAGCTTTTTGTATAGATTAAAGATAGGCTTTATTGAATGAGTGGTGACACTCTCACAAAAGAGGAACACACCCAGTTGTTGGTGACTAAAAGTCGCCGGGAATTTATTTTACAGGCGGCTTGTTATAACCCCATGGTAGAGCATACGGAATATGACAAAACCCTCGAGCAAATAATGGACAGATTTTATTGGCTGAGCATCTAGGCAGATGTGCGCCAATGGTGCGCATCCTGCCCAGAGTGTCAGCTGGTTAACCAGCCGCCATTCCAAAAGCACCATTACTGACAATGGAGGTCCCGTTTGAGTGCATTGGTATGAGCCTCATCAGGACATTTCACCAGAGTGCATGTGAATGTCACTTTGCATGAGTTCTGGTGAATTATGTAACACGATATACTGAAATTGGTCAGAGACCTTCTCTCTGGGGTGTGGTCCAGACAGTGTTGGGTGTAATGCGTTACTAAGTAATGCGTTACTGTAATTAAATTACTTTTCCACTGAAAACGTAGAGTAACTAATTACTGTTCATTTTTAGGTATTTTAATTACAGTTACTTACAATGTACTTGCATTACATTGTAAAATAATAAAACTCGCTGAATATCATTATTTAATTTCAATAATTTATCTTCTAAACGTAGAAATAAACTCTGCCGCTTTAACATCGCTGTAGTGCAGGTGCACGTCGTTTCGCACCAGTTTGCTGCATAGTCTTATTCTAAAGCGGAAGATGTCGGACTCGGCTGAAGCGAGTGGCTGTTTTTTGAAATGGACATATTCCCATCTCTTCACTTTTCTGAAACAAGCAGACAAGAATATTACAGTAATATGTAAGCTATGTCCTGGGAAGAAAAAACTATCGGCTGCTGTTAATAGCACGAGTAATCTACTGAAGCGCCTGACACGAGTGCATAGACACTTCTGAGTGATTCTTGTTCATCATCCATGGATAACACCGCAGCAACTCCTCCTAAGCAGGTAAAACTTGATTTTACTTCAGCAGCACAGAAAGGTGAGCTTAAAAAATGATTGCAGGCTACATTGTGGAAGAGATGCTACCGCTGCGTACTGTAGAGTCTCCGTCTTTAAAAAAAATAGTATTTATTATTTAAAGAGTTTAATTTCTATTGTTTGCCTACTCAAGGTTTTTAGGGATTTTAAGAAGTATTTAGTTAAATTACTTATTGAGTAATTAAGTTACTTTTCTGCCGCAGTAATTAGATAAGTATTTTAAATACAATATTGACTAAGTAATTAGTAATTAGTAATTAATTACTTTTTTAAAGTAACTTACCCAACACTGGGTCCAGATCCCTCTTACTGATGCCCCCTCACACAGCGTTCCCCACTCCCCTAGGGAAGCATCTGTGGACACCACCTTTTTATCCAAGACCCCTGATGCAGCAGCCCGGGCTCCCTCCAGGGATGGAGAGCTTGCATGCAAGATGCGATTACCGCCAGTCTCCCACTTTATGCTCCAGTGGCTGATGAGAGTCAAACCTTAAATACTGATCCGTATGCGTAGGTTTCTGGTACACATCAGCTTTTAGATTTCCCCCATTACTGATGGAAACCTCACAGTCTAAGAAGGCTAACCTGCCACTTTTCATATCCTCCCTGGTGAATTTGATGTGTCGGTCCACCGAGTTAATGTGATCCGTGAATTGTGGTACATTCTGAAATTTGATTTTCTTTGATTTTGATGGACTTTGATCAGTAGTGTTGATCAATGGTCATGAGAATTTGCATATTAATGATCAAGGAACTGACCTCCCAGCCCATTTTTCATTCAGGGATGCTAGTTTCAGTCTTTGTGCAATGTACTGTTTATAAGGTTGAGTGCGTCAAAGAAGTCACTTGGATGAGTGACGAAACATTTCTCCCACTGAAAATGCTACATGCAGATGAACAGAATCAACCTTTTCGGATTTACTTACTTGGGTGATTAAGCAAGAATCAAGACATAAGAATGATAATGTTATATGTAAATTGTCAAGGCAAACATGGTTTGGGAATGTAGAGACAACTAATATTGGACAAATGCTGTAAAAAAAATATTCAAGACATTTTTCAGTCTATATAATTCATTTACATTTCTTATGCAATGTGCATGTTTTGTCTTGTCCCCAGGACTATGGACTGAATTTCATTGCACAAGATTTGCCTGGACAGATTTGGGTGAAAGAATTACTAGACCATTGTGTCATCGTGGTGAGGCTATCAAAGGATTTCATTCAGGATTTCATTTTAGCCTGCATCCATGGAATGGACTCAGTTGATGTAGACATCATGATCACTCAACTATCTCTCTCTCCTGTTGAGAGATCAGCTGTTGAGAAGGCTCTCCAGGGCACATTGGATAATGATGAAGAAGACCTGCTTGACCACTAGGGATGGGTATTGAAAACCGGTTCTTGTTGAGAACCGGTTCCCACTGTTTCAATTCCTTGGAATTGTTTGCCATTTTTGCAAACGATTCCCTTATCGATTCCAGTCGCCCCGAATGACGTCAACACGTTGCGGAGCGTCATTTACCTGGCAGGAAACACGGCGCCTAAGCAGCTCAAATGCTCAAAAGTTTGGTTATACTTTACGAGAACGGATGACAACAGGGAAACTTGCAATACTTGAAAAGTAGATATTTCTGTCACGGCGAGTGAGATGAGCCGTGTGGAGGAAATGAAGGAGGATCCAAACGCAGGCAGTAGTGGAGAAGTGAAGGTGGTTTATTGAACACAAAATAAGGACAAACAGCAAATGGAGCTCGAGCTAAACTATACTGGGAAACAACTAAACTATAGCGCAGAAACCAGAACATGAAGTAGGGCGAGCAGAGGCAAACGATGGTAGACAGCAGGGTGAACACACGAGCGAGACACG
>NW_024585829.1:0-4994 GCF_018398535.1 Haplochromis burtoni
AGGGTCAGCAGAATTCGACGGGGCTTCTTTTTTCGCTGGATCCGTACCACCGATGTCAGACTCATCTTTATCGTGACCCAACGCCAATTTGTTCTACTACCCATCATTCCCTGCAGTATTTCCGAAGCGCAATGTTGGTTTTTTTTGTTTGTTCTTTTAATTTACTCAGTAACTGGTGTGATTGAAAATGTAGCGAAGTACAATACTTTTAAAAAAATATATACTTAAGCAAAAGTAAAATTACCGACTTGAAAAATGACTTTAAAAAGTACAAATACACAAAAAACTACTCAGTTACAGTAACGCAAGTAAATGTAATTCGTTACTTTCCACCTTTGGTGATTGGCCACACCTGAAGACCACGACACACCTGCAGCTGATCAGCCTGATCGGAGGAGCTACTTGAGGATGTGGTGGAGCTCTCTCCGACGCGGGATCATTGCGTGGCTTCACGTTAGTCTCTTGACCAGTTGCCTAGTTTAAGTCTGTTGCATTATGGTGTGTCTGAGGCTGCCTCTCTTTTATGTTCCCAGGAGTAGCGGGGAGACGAGAGGACAGCGAGCACGGGGTGCTCATCACGGAGAAGCGGAGACAGGAACACTAGCACTGGGAAAAGGACATGTCACGTGAGTGCACAGAGGATTTATTGTTATTTTCCTTATCACTGTAAACAAACGCACTGCTTATTCACAGAGCTCTGCGCCTGGGTGCTCCTCCCTCACACCCCCACGGTTTGCCCTGCCAGGTTTGCCCTGGCAAACTGTGACAACAACACTGTCCAATAGAGACACATGAATGAAATGCAGTGTCAATAAAAACACTGATTTTTTTTCATATTCTTCAATGATCTTTATTTAAAAATGTAATATTTTTACATCTGAATAAACTTTTGGGCATTACGCTGACTGATGGATGGACCATGAATGCTTCCTCATCCTTCTTGTCATGCACCGTGGAAGTGTCTGAGGAGCTTTTCCACTTGGAATCGGGATTCTGTGTCCACACTTCACAGGTGGAGTTTCCAGCCTCTCACCTGCGCCTCATCTGCAAACAATCAGCAGGAGGGCTTCTTAAACCGGCGCTGCCTGCTACTCCTCGCCAGTTTGTTCTGCCATCTCCAGTGGTAACTAAGCTTCACCTCTGCTCCAGTTCTCACTTGCTCCTTCCCTGTGTTTAACCTTGTTTCCCCTGTGTTTAGATCTCTTCTGCAAGCATACTCATCCTACCCTCAAACTCCCTTACTCGTCCAGCAACAACTTCTCCCTCTGTTGCAGAATTCCCGTTGGATTGTTCCATCAGGAGCCAGATGATCAGTCTCTCGATAGCTTTTCCTCTGGTTCCTGCTCTCTGCTGACACTCCTAGCTCGAGCCACGTTCTCCATTCCCTCTCTTTAAACAAAGTTTCATAAATAGTTTAACCATGTGCATTGAATCTGCATTTGGGTCTAAGCCTTCTATGGAGGGAAGAAATCATCACAGTGACATCTATTCCATTTTCAATTCAATTCAATTTTATTTATACAGAAGAGCGCCAAATGACAGCAACAGTCACCTGAAGGCGCTTTATATTGTAAGATATACTTACAAAGAAAACCCCAACAATCATATGACCCCCTATGAGCAAGCACTTTGGCGACAGTGGGAAGGAAAAACTCCCTTTTAACAGGAAGAAACCTCCAGCAGAACCAGGCTCAGGGAGGGGCGGCCATCTGCTGCGACCGGTTGGGGAGGGGCAAGGAAAATAGTATAAAGACATGGAACAGAGACAGAGGTTAATAACAAGTACCATTCAGTGCAGAGAGGTCTATTAAACATAGTGGGTGAAGAAGAAACACCCAGTGCATCATGGGAATCCCCCGGCAGCCTAATGCTGGGCATACACTGTGCGATTTTTGGCCCATTTTGAGCCGATTTTTCAGTCGTGCGATCGTTTTGGGGATCGTCCCGAGTTTGGCCTTGATCAAACTTCTCACCCCTGCGAGTCAATCCTACAGTTTGATCAGGAGCCGAATAACGCGACTGAAAAATCACAGCACAGTGTATGCCCAGCTTATTGCAGCATAGAGGATTCAGGATCACCTGAGTAGGCCATCAGATTACTGAAAGGATACTGAAAAAACCGAAGCAGTCTTAGTCTTCATTGCTGCTGGTCGACTCAATTGAAAACCTCTGAAGTTTGCACACAGGCAAGTATTCCTCTTCTTCCTCAAAATCCTCTCGGGAACGCTTCCTCGAGCCTCCAGTTTCATGTTCAAGCTCTTCGTGCGCATCTTCAAATACTTCAGAGTCATCATCGCTCCATCTCATTCTTTTGTTTGGTCCCAAATCTTCTCATCCCTCTCTCTAGACCTCTTCCTGGAAACACCTGGCTGAGGGTCCTCTTCTGGGATGTACTGGCGACCATCCATGCGGCCTTCAAATGCCTCCTCATTTTCAATGCCGACCAACATAATGACCAACAGCATGTGTCCTGTATCTTGCCATTGGCATTATTGTCCCTCACTGAATGATTTTGAACGATCGTCGTCAGTCATCGTTACGTCTGCCGTCGCCGGTATCGTCGTCGTCTGTCATCGTCATTGCGTCATCATCTCTCGTCATCATCGTCGATCGTCGTCGTCTCATCGTCGTCGTCGTCATCGTCTTCGTCCCCGTAAAGGTAATTGTCATATTGTGCCAGTACTGAAGCTATTAGCTCATCTAGATAGCAACAAAAATCATGGAGAGCGAGATACAGATCGTTCAGGAAGCCATTAGCAGGTTCCTGATCTCCATTTGGGAACCTTTGTGGGTTAACCTGTTGGCCTGCAAGATCATTAAATCTTTTAATTAACATCCATAACTATCTGCTGAAAATCTGTTTTTCATCAATTTCAAGACTGAGTACATGTGCTTACCGTTTTGGTTATTTTGTGGTCCGTCTCCACTTGCACTCATTTTGACTACAAGGAACACAAAACAACAATGATCACTAAACCTCAACCCAGAATGTTCAGAGAATTTGCTTTTTTGTGATGACTTTAGGCTGCGTCCAAACGTACACGGCTATGTTTGAAAACGGACGTTTTTCCTTTTTCGTTTAAAAAAAAAAAAAAATCCAGTCCACATGTGCAGTTTTGAAAAAATATCTCCTTCCACATCTAAACGCTAAAAACAAAGTGAAACGCTGTCAAGAACACGCCAAATCTGATGTAAGCGTGTAAAAACTGCAGATACTAAGATTAACAGACACAGTATGTTGTCTACATCTGCCATTGTAGAAATTGATCTCATGTAAACACTAACGTGGCCACAGCGTGACTTCAACAGCGGCGCACACTTTTGACATTGCCTGAGTAAATGTCCGTTTTCCTCGTCCACACCTAAACACAAAAACGTGCTTTTTAAAAATCTCACCTTTCAGTGACTCAATCTGCTGTTTAGGTGTGGACGAAAGGCCCAAATGCAGAGACAAAGCTGCGCTTTCAAAAATAGCCGTGTACATGTGCACGTAGGCTCAGTTTCTCAGAAATTCTAATAGTTTGTTTGAGAACAAAACTTACGTCTTCTCTATTTTCCTAAATGAACAAAATAATCTGAGAAATAATCGTGTTAAAAAGAGCTTCTGTCACTCTAAGATATGATTAAGAACATTTTCTAATTTATGTATCATTTGTCAAATATTACATCAGCTGACAAATAGTTAAGTCTTCATTTGTTTTCCTGAATAATAGATCCACATCATCCTCTCTATGATGGAAAATATAGTCTAGTCTTGCACAATGTAAAGTACATAAATACTGTCCTGGCAAGCAGGAAAATCAGGCTTTATATATTTAAGTAAATGATCTTGAGTTTATAAACTGAAATTTGAGCTTACTTTAGTTCTTGGTAGATTACACAGCAGTTAATCCTCAGGGAAACGTCCAAATGTCACTAAATAGTGGTCTGCTTTCATTCGGTTGCAGTGTCTCTTCAGTTTTGTGTTCATATGCTGATGTTTTCATTCAAACATGCTTAAATGCTGTGATGTCACTTTAGCAGCAAAGACTGCGGAATGTGCAGAGATTCTTTTGACATCAAGTTGTTTGCTCAGATTTTGATATCTTTTAAATGGAGACAAAACAAAACGCTATGGCAACAAAACAACAAGCTGTTTCCAGTGCTTAATATTTAACATGTCTTTGTTATAACTTTTATTTGTACAAATCTGTGATGTTGATGTGCACAACGTGGGATTTAGACCTCGGAGGGTTAATCAACAAATCACGAAAAATTAGGTTTAAATTTCTGTTCATGACGGTGCAGATTTCTGACATTTTGTGTACTTGAAGCATTTAACAATTTGATTGTTTTCTAATAAAAACTGTGTGAAACTCAAGTTAGACCTGTGTTTGTAAATGAACCGCCCCATGTTGTGTAGCTTTCTGGATTTTATACTTATTGGGCTACATATTAATTTACTATACAGGCTATACAGTAGATAAAATCTAACCTCACATGTTTTATGTAACTAAAGTGTTTAATCATGTGGGCTACAGACAGTAATCAAGTTATGGACTATATTGATATGAAAAACATGCATACTTAGTGCATTTGAATCATTTTAACCATATGTAACCACCTGCATGTCATGGTCCTGGGACTTCTACCTGGTTTTTTGTGTGTCTTGTATTGTTGTTGTTTGATGTCAGCTTTAGGGTCCCTCGGTTGTTCTGTTAAGATGTTGCTTATTTGATTTCCCCTCGTGACTTTACCCCCTGTGTGCCCCCTCTGTGTATCTGCCAGCCCCCATGCCTCGTTTCTCCTCCTTGTGTTTTATTCCATGTTTTCCCAGCCCGCTATGTCTGTGTTCTCTTCCAATCTGGTCTGCGTCTCTGTGTGCTTCCTGTTTTACTTTGATAGTCTCCCGTCAGTGTTGTGTTACTCCTGCCGTGTCTCGTTATGATTATCAGTGTCACCTGTGTTCCCCGTGTGCTCCCACTTCCCTCGTTAACCCTCTGTGTATTTGTGTC
>NW_024585829.1:5019-6771 GCF_018398535.1 Haplochromis burtoni
GGCTGAGGATCCTCTTCTGGGATGTACTGGTGAACATCCACACAGTCTTCAAATGCCTCATCAGAATCCTCATTTTCAACGCCAACAACAACAACAGCATTGTGATCATCATGCAGTTCATTGTTGTCAACATTGGCATTATTGTCTCTCACATTAATATTTTGAATGTTGACATTGTCATTGTCAAAGTCAGTGTCAGTGTAATCATCATATCGTTCCTCTAATAATCTAATAGCTCATTCAGCCTCCAAAAAATTATAGACAGCAAAATAAAGATTGTTCAGGAAGCCAAAGAGTCCACCTGTCACGACTGGGGCCGCAGCCGTGTGAAGTGTAGAAAGGAGGACTCAAATGCAGCACTTACTCAGATGTGAGGGTGATTTATTAAGAATACTGAACATAAAGTGGGGATGGCAAAACAGGACTAAGGATAAACTAAACTGGGAGAAACTAAACCAAAGAGTAGCAAACTGGACACGCAGGGAGGACACGCAGGGGATTCATGGAGAAATGCAGAGTACGCAGGGTGACACACAGGATGAACACAGACGACGCGACAAGGAACAGAGGCAAACACACACTATAAATACACAGAGGGACACTGGGAAATCACACACAGGTGGGAGACACAGCTGGACCTGATTAACCTGACGAGACAGGGGAACACTGACACCAGGGACCAACAGAGGGAGCACAAACCCAGAAACCCAGTATCTAAAATCCCAAAACACAAACCATCCCAAAACAGCCCACACAGAATAATGAAAATAATAACAATAAATACACCAAACACAAAATCACTGAGTCACGGACTCAGGATCATGACACCACCAATAGGTTCATAAGCTGGTTCCTGATCTCCACTTGGAAACATTTCTGGGTTAACCTGTCGGCCTGTAAGATCATTTAATGAGCATTCATAAATATCTGCTGAAAATCCGTTTTTCATCAATTCCAAGACTGAGTACATGTGCTTATACCATTACGGTTATTTTGTGATCCATCTCCTGTCCTCCAATAGCCAAACCCATCTGTTCTCTGATTGGATAGTTAAATTTGTGATTGACATGACATTGGCCAATCAGATGAAAGAAGAAAAATAGGGTCAAATTTCATAGCTGTACCTTGAAACTTGAGTGCAGAGCAGTGTTGCCAACTTAGCGACGTTGTCGCTATATTTAGCGACTTTTTTTCTAAAAAGCGACTAGCGACAAATCTGGCGACTTTTTCTGGTGTTATTGGAGACTTATTTATGACGACTTTTTGACGTGAAAGCGAGTATCGCTTTTACTCTCAACAAGCAGCGGGTGCTGCCGTGGGCACCTCGCCCGTTCCAAAGCGCTCACGGGCGGAGGATAGTCCTCCCCCAGCTGCTATCAGGGCAGAAGATGTTCACACCTATGCGTCCGAACTGCAAATGAATCGCGCATGAGCGAAGCCGCTGCTCCCGCACTGACTGTAACGCAGTCAGTTCTTCTTTTACTGTTATGCTGTTTTGTGGATCACAAGGTTTAAAACTACTTATAAACACACACACAAAGTAACTCCACCAGAGTGCCAATTTCGGGTCACTTTTGCCGGTCCAGGCCCGGATAAAGGAGCAGGGTTGGAATTGTGACATTAAAAAACAATAATTGCTAAAAGAAATTTAATTTGTAGTTCTAAATAAATTCTAACTGCATTTAGGACGTTTTTTACTCACTTTGTCTCTTCCACGATGTTATTTCTCTCTAAAACAGCGTAGGTTACAAT
>NW_024585830.1:0-6770 GCF_018398535.1 Haplochromis burtoni
ATAACTTAGGTGTGGTAAAGCTTAAGCTAATAGTGACCCAAGAGGTTTCCGGACTTTTTTTAGAGAATCAGTGAGAAGCATAAATCATTATTTCCATGTTTAAGCATTAATCATTGAAATGAACTGAATAGCACTTAGATGATAAAATGCCTGTGTTCATGAGAAGCTGAGTACCACACTGGAGAGGAAACCGCGGGACAGTAGGCGGAAGGAAACACATGATTTTTGGGGGGGCGAATGGTAGGATTAAAAATGGCTAATTTGTTTTTGATGTCTTTTGTTAAAATGAGTGGTTTTAATAGTTTTCGTACACACCTTGCAAATGTGCTTATAATGAGTTGGCACTTGGTCTTTTGAAGGTCATAAGCTTCGTTCGGCGTGATGGTCCGGACTGATATATTGCAGGTATTGACTTTGAGTGCAGAGGGCTAAATGCAAACACGCTTACACACACATAGGATATGATTAGAATAAGTCCCTGGGACATTCTGAATATTCTAAACCAATTCTGAATCACCAGAAGATCAGTAGAGAACAACATTAGATTATTAGAGCTAGGAAGAGAGGTGTTTTGGTTTTCTGTCTCTTACAGAGAAAGGAACAGACACCAGACGAGGTCACAGATATACGAGGATCCTTCGCAGCAGAGACAGACACAGTGACTGCCGAGACACCAACTGGGTTCCAGTGTCATGGCGTTTGGGCTCCGATTAGTCACCTCAAAAGGATGGATCCCATAAACACAGCAATAACCATGAAGGGGTTGGTGGAAATCCAGGAACACCAGACCAACGAGGTTCGAGAGGCTCTTGGGCTAGAGGGGGACACGTTCCTGTTCCTTTTTCTGGGGGACACAGTTGTGACCCGAGGATACACAGATCGTTGTTTGAAATCGGGGCAGAATAATCCCCTGATCTGTGCAACGACTGAAGGGTTGTCTAACCCCTGAGGTTGAAGAAAGAAGAGCAGAGGATCACCCAACTGGAAGACACTGGTGGCTGCAGCAATAAAATAAAGGCTAAAAGCTCCTCGGACAGAGGTTCTAGTCTGAGTACGTCTGAAGGGTATAAGGTTGCACCAAAATGAAGCTGTGGGAGAACTGGGGAGTGTCATCTGTACCTGCTATTGTTGTAATAATAGTTTTTCTTGCATCTGAACTGCGCAAACTCAGAGGTCATCTCACATATGGTTCGCCCAACAGGGGGACAAAGGGCCTCAGGGGTGAAGAAGAAATGAACCCGGCCACACTGGATTACAGGGTGTAGGTGAGCTCTTTATTCTAAAGAGCTCAACAGGGGGAGTGTGGGATTATAATATTATTTTATGCCATGTTAGACCCCTAATTAAAGATTGTGAATTATTATGTAGTTTTAGTTTGCATTATTCTCCTGAATTAGAAGAAGGTGATAACTATTGCATTTGTTAAACTGATTTGCATTACATTAGACTGCTGATTTATTGTGAATGAATGATATTGTTTTATGATGCATTATACTGCTGAGTTATAAGAAATACTGTTCGCAGAAAGTCATCGCCTTATTTGTCTGATTAGAAGAGAACAGAACATACTGGAGTTTTCTGCCCCATCTCAGCAGGAGCAGATAAACAGGGAGCCAAGGTCGTAGCTTAGGCGCCGTGTGAGAGAAAGCATGTGAATGTTTAGGCTTTTATGATAAGGTGGGGGCCACTAGAGGCTATAAGAGTTTGATCAATGCTCCACCATTTTGAGATCTGATGCTGTCTGCGTACGGTGTCCATCTCCCACGCGTGTGATCATTAAAATCATCGTTTGACTCAACCCGGCCGGACCAGTGTTGTTATTTGGTTTTTCCTCTTGTATCCATCCCCAATATTTGAATCTGTAACAATAGTTTTACCCTTTGTCATAGTACTGGGTGCGGTGACCCAGTGTTTGTGTTTTTCTGGTTTACGTTATATTCTCTGATTTGTCATTTTTCATGGTTTTGGTTCTCTCTATTGTTTTCTGCTTATGTTATATTTATAGTCCCTGGTCTTTAGGTTTCTGTCCCTGTGCCCTTCCTGTGCTCCATGTTCCCTCTGTTGTTTCAGTGTAAAGTCCGTGTCTTTGTGAATGTCTCTTGTTTCCTGTTTTACTTTGACCGTCTCGCGTCCTATGCTAGTGTTTTCAGTTTTGCTTCCTTCCCGTCTCGTCATGTATGATTACTCCCAGCTGTGCTCTCCTTCTGCTTCTCATTCCCTTGTTATTCCTCTGTGTATTTAAGCCCTGTGTTTTTCTCTGTCTGGTGTTACCCCATGTGCTGTGTGGTTCTTCTGTGAGCCTGGATTTCTTTGTCCTTAGTCTCTAGTTTCCCCGTGTTTAGTTCTTAGTTTCCAGCTTCCATGTTCAAGTTTTGGTTTTCACAAATTTATTTTATGAAGTGTTTTATCTCAGCGCAACAAAGCTGCCTTCCTTTGTTCATCCCGTCGTTCGAGTCCTGCGTTTGGATCCTCATCCTGCCTGCCACAGCAGTAAACATGACACCCTTGGACTTGTGTGCTTATGTGGCTTTGCTTAAATTTTTAATCGTCTCCTCCTTTTTTTTTTGCTCCCTTTAGGTGTTCTCATCTCACAGTCTGTTGCTTTGGATTTTTTCATTTTGAAAAACAAGCCATTTTAGCTCCTCTTGCTGTAAGGACAACTTTGTTCTGATTTTCTGCTTAGATTAAAACAGCGGATGGTTTGGATCACCATATTTACACCCAGGCTGTATGAAAGAAATCACTTATCTTTAGCATCATAATCTAAGAGTTGAAAAGTTGAGCATTTAGAGCAGTCTGAAGTCTGGGCTTTGCTTACAGGGATTACCTAGTCTTTCAAAGTAGCCCTGTGTAATGTGAGCACTCACCAATGTCACAGTATAATAACAGAAAATAAAGTAAAATAAAACAGGTCCACTTAAAGGGAAAATAAACATGAACTTGTTATAACTCTGCTCATTTTGTTTGTAACCTGGTTGTAGGTTTTTGTTTTTTATTGCTTCTTAAATGCTTGATTCGTCAGTTCAGTCCAACTTCAGCTTCGACCTTCAGACTTTTATCTGGTGATCTGTTGACCTCATCCACCTAACCCTTCCATTAAAAGTCACTACATCCAGCTGTCATCATGACAATAGTTAAAATAATAGTCTTTCTCAGACATGTTTATGTTTTCTTTATATATAACTTATATTTTATATAGTTAAAGGTTTCTGTTAGTTGTTAGTCATTGTTAAACTCATTTGGGTTTCTCTTAATATTAAAAATAACCAGTATCCAGTGTATATGCAGTACTCACCTCCCCAAGTGGCCTTATGAAGTCCTTTCCATATGATATAAGCAAAGAGGATTCCAGCCATTAAGAACTCGGAAATGGCATTGGCTATTGCAGAACCTCTGTAAAGATTATTTCAATGTGTCGTGTTGGTTATACAGTATGTGATGATGTCAGTTGATACCACTAAAGACGATATTAACGAAGTCATGTGCAATCCAATAAAACAAACTCACGCAACTCCAAGGTTTAACGGGAAGAGGACGATGTAGTTGATGAGTGCATTTAGAAGATTGACAACAAAGCCTGTGATGACCTGTGGCCATATAATGCCCTAAAACAGAAATGCAACAAGTTTATTTTAATTAGGAAATGGCGAAATGACAGGCCAGATAGACTGGGTAAAATAAGTATTGAACACGTCACCAATTTACTAAGTAAATATATTTGTAAAGCTGCTATTGCCATGAAATTCTCACTATATGTCAGCAACAACCCATCCAATCAACAAACGCAAAGAAATCAAACCATAGATGTCCATGCGTTCAGTTTTATGTAACAATGAGAAATGACACAGGGAAAAACTACTTAACACATGAAGAAAGGGAGGTTTAAAAAGGCATGGACAGTCATGACACCAGCTGAAATCAACCCTGTCACCTCTGGTTCAGTCCCAATTGATGGCTTATAAGTAGTATCTCATTTCCAAGGTGTCACACAAGAATCATCTCATGATGGGTAAAGCTAATGGACTCTCTCAAGCCCCTCCCAACCTTATTGTTGCAAATCATATTGATTGCACTGGTTACAGCAGAATTTCTGAACTACTGACGTTTTCGATGAGCACTGTTGGGGCCATAATCTGGAAGAGGAAAGAACAAAATTTTTACCATGAACAGGTGCTAGCCGCAGGATTTCAGACAGAGGAGTGAAAAGAATTGTCTAAGAGCCAAGCACCACTTGTGGAGAGCTACAGAAAGACCTTTAATCAACTGGTACAACTGTTTCAAATCAATAAGTAATGCACTCAACCACCGTGCCCTGTATGCATGCTTACCACATATTGCTGAAGAAACAGCATGTTGAAGCATGTTTAAAGTTTGCTGAACAACATTTAGACAACCCGCGTTCATACTTTTATCCTGTGTCAAAAGCTCACCTTTGAAAAAATTTTACTTAAAAAATTGGTGATGTGTTCAATACTTATTTTACCCACTGTACATGACATCATTACAGTTTTCCACCAACAGATAAAAGGATGATTAAATATCTGACTGATTTCCTGTAATCAAAAACAGCAGTTCGCAGTGTTTGTCAAGTAAAGTGAATCATAGTTTTATTGACATGAAAGGGCTCAAGGAGCTCTGATCTCCTTGCTATCTGTATGTGGACACCATCAATCATTAAACATTGTAGCCAGTAGGACTGGAGTCTCACTTACAGACACATATTGTATATTCAATCCACTCTATCATTTTGCGGATAAAAGAAGAACACAATCTGTATACCCTGCGATCCAAACTGTATTATTCAAAATAATCACGGAGATATTTACCTGGTTTTGCAGATATCTTGTTTCTAATGAGTACATGAATGCAGCCTGTGGCACACAGAAACACACACACACCAAAAAAATAAAAACAGAAAGAAAAGAACAACATAGTCTGAGTTGCAATTATTTGAAACATTTTATTCTAATGTGATTAGACTGGGACTCATCCTGTTTGGTAGTGACAGCTTGTTACATCATCAAATACACCTGTACAAGGGGGAAAATAAGTAGAGCTATGCTGTACTAGGTAAGTTAACCAACTAAGTAAGTGTCCAGCAGAGACTTTATAGACTCATTGATTTCTACTTAAAATAACGCGATTACTAGCTACTTAAAAAACAGGGTTGAATTTATCTAGCTGACTAGTTAGCCCACTTTGGAAAAGATTTTACTGTGGGGATATTTGATTTCTATGTCTGGGATTAGCAAGGCCTCCTTTTTGTAGGTGTATTTTTATTTGGAAGAGTGACTCTAAATCTATCTTAAAACATTAATAAAAGGCACATGCAAGGAACAATCAGGTCGGCCTCCAAGGAGATGCATGTCAGCCTCTTCCTCTCTCCCACTTAGATGACTTTCCACTTGGTTCAATTTTGTGGCTTTTGTGTTGCACACACATGCACACTTAGCCTTAGACATACTTACAGGAAGTGCGGGCATAAAGATCTTCACATACATCTGACACAACCTTGAAAGAGAGAGAGACTGATTTTATCCCATCAAAATGAACACACATTTTAAAATTCAAGAAAGCATTAGCGGATTGTGACGGCTGACCTTGCCACCTCTGGTTCTTGTCTGACAGCCAGCAGAATCGGCTCTGTGTTAATAAGGATGGCCCAGCAGGGGAAGCAGGCCAGGAGCAAAATGAGGATGGCCCGCTGCAGAATAACTCCAATTTTCAGCAGGTTATGGCTTCCAAAGGTCTAAAAGCACAGAACAGTTTAGTCTGCCATTGCTATTGTTAAGCACCGATGATAAATTATTTGTGATGGACCAAAGATTCGCACCTGAGAAACCAGAGTATCACATGCTGATGCCAAACCACTACCAATAGATATACCTGTAACATTAATAACCTGGAAATACATTAGAAAACATTGGTGGATTGGATGTCACTTTTCTATTGGTTTAATGACTTAATAAAAGGTGAGTGTTTGAATTTCACTTACTGCAATGGCCAGAGACACTCCTGCCAGCTCTGTCTTCCCCAGATGGCCACAAAATATTGTACTTACAAGGCTCAAGGAAAAATTCATGAGCTGGGATATCATCTGATAAGGAAATTCGAAATTAATTAAAAGTTGCCAGGGCAACAAAAACAGCTATTAAAAACTAGTAATTTACAGCGTGAGCGGCCAATTTGTTCTGTACGATATATACCATACCATACCATACCACCTTTATTTATAAAGCCCTTTAACATAAAACCAGAGTTCACAAAGTTCAAGGTTCAAGGTTCTTTATTTGTCACATGCATAGTTATACAAGTATAACACACAGTGAAATGTAGCTGTGTGCTGTAAAGTGCTGTACATGCTAATAGCATAAGTGAAGAAAATTAAAATGAGATAAGATAAAAATAAATAACTAAAAAACTAAAATAAATTGAAACATGTTAAAACAAATTGAGTCAACCCCTCTAATCAATGCCAAAGGCTTCAGCGAATAAATATGTTTTAAGAAGACTTTTAAATTCCGAGAGAGAAGAGGCCTGCCTAACATGCAAGGGTAGATCATTCCACAACTTTGGAGCAACTACAGCAAAAGCACGATCACCTTTAAATTTATACTTAAGGAGCTGCTGATTGGCGGACCTAAGGGAACGGGCAGGTGTATATGGTTGTAGTAGCTCCGAGAGGTAGGGGGGGCCCAGGCCATTAAGAGATTTAAAAGCAAATAAGAGAATTTTAAAAACAATCCTAAAATGTACAGGTAGCCAGTGGA
>NW_024585831.1:0-6769 GCF_018398535.1 Haplochromis burtoni
GTAACGGAGGAATAACTACGCTTCCTGCACTATGTCATTTTTGGAGACTGGGGCACACATTATTTTACCACAATCAAAGAAAATACAGATTTGAACAATCAGACCATTTAACTAACTACAATATTGTCACTAAAGATTATGGGGGGTGTCTTGTTTTGTCCACAATGTCTTTCTTGTCCTTACATAAATAAAGGATTAATAATAACTGATGCACATTACTGACAGCATCCTTTGGATATTCTCTGGTGAAACTGACATTTTTAGTTATGATTAGCTGGGCATTTGTTGTTACAGGGGTGGCTACATTTACATCATCAGTAAATAGTACATCAGTGGTAGCAGGCAGGTTAGGCAAGCCCAATAAGTGGGACAGAGACAAGTGGGGATGCTGGCTTTGCATTTACACTCAATTCTGCAGGTAAGAATTCACACATCAAATCACACTCTCCATAGTTATAGCATCACTTCAGTCACCAGTGTGGGATATATGTGTCATGGTCTGCGTCATTTGACCCAGCATTGTGAGTTTTCTTGTGCTTTTGTCATTTTGTCTTATGATTTATGTACAAGTTCACCTTTTTAGTTTTACGTTTATTCTTTTGTGCCTAGTTATCCTGTTTTGAGTTTCTTATATTCCCTGTTTAGTTGCTTGATTACTTAGTGTTTCCCCTTGTGTCTTTGCCCTCTGTGAGTCTTGCTTGTATAAGTTCTTGTGACCTCCTTGGGTTTCAGTCCACCATGTTTATCCATGTTTCCCCAGCCCGGCATGTCTTCCCTCTCCCTCATATTCCCTTGCTCCGTCTCTTCTGCCTTTCCTCCACCCCTCTGTCAAACTCATGTGTCAGTCTTGTGTTCCTCTGTTTGCAGTTTTATTGTGAAGGTCTCGTGTTTCCGTGTTCAGCATGTCTTTTTTTGCTTCCTCTATGGCGTCAGTTGTGTTCCCTGTGTGATCTCTCATCCCTCATTATCCTCATGTGTATTTAGGTCAGAGTCTCCCTCCGTCCGGTGTTGTATTCTCCCTCATGGCTGTGTGTTTCCCTGTGTGCCTCTACCTGTATCAGTTTATATATGTCCTGGTCTAGTTTTGTATTGTTTTGCCATTCAGCAAATTAAGCTGACTTTTTTTTTAGTTTACTTTTTGCCTCCATTTGAGTCCTTTCCTTCCTGCACTCAGTCAAATTCATGACAATATGGAGGACCAGAAGAGCAACGTGCATCAATATAAAGAATTTTCTGCTTCAATATTGGTTTGTGCAATAAAACTTGCCAATTAATTTGCTAATTTAAATGCATTTATGAGTTCATTTTTTTTCCCCCATTTTTTTTATGAGTGAGGCCCTCTGTGAGAAAGAGTATTATGGGTGGTAATAAGGAAATATCATTAGAAGGAATTGAACATGATTCACTGATGTATAGAATTCAGTTTGAGGTATTTGGTATTTAGATGGCAGCACGGTGGCACGGTGGTTAGCACTGTTGCCGCACAGCAAGAAGGTCCTGAGTTCAATTCCACCATCAGGCCTGAGTCTTTCTGTGTGGAGTTTGCATGTTCTCCCCGTGTTTGCGTGGGTTCCCTCCGGGTACTCCGGCTTCCTCCCACCAAAGACATGCAGCTTGTGGGGATAGGTTAATTGGACAATCCAAATTGCCACTAGGTGTGAGTGTGCGAATGAATGTGAGTGTGAATGGTTGTCTGTCCCTGTGTGTTGGCCCTGCGACAGACTGGCAACCTGTCCAGGGTGTACCCTGCCTCTCGCCCTATGACAGCTGGGATAGGCTCCAGCGCCCCCCGCGACCCTGAAAAGGATAAGCGGAAGCGAATGGATGGATGGATGGATGGATGGTATTTAGATATTTACACGCTGACCCAGCGGTGATAGTGATGAGGGCATGACCCCCTGGAGTGAGGAGGGAGAGGCTATGACAGGGAGGAGATCGGTTGCATGAATTTCACCTCTAGGAAATAAAAAGATGCAATAATAACAAAACAAAACCAAAGGATGTGCCCAAAACAGCAGCTGCTGCAGGTGTTTTGCTCAACTTGACCGGACTGAAACAATCAACACTGACCACTGAACAGAGGCTCTAGCTGGCAACAGTCAGATCCTGGAAATAACAATAGATATAGCATGTTGTTTTATTCTAATTTGGAGTCAGTAGCAAAATAGTGCCAAATGCTGCTTACCCCAGAATTAAGGACACTATATTGAACTGCTGCTAGAAGTGCAGGTGCCCTATCCACAACAGCTGAAAATAAGTGAATCAGGGCTGAGAATAAGCCACCGTACTGCTCATTAAATGTAGCTGTAGATAATGAGTAAAGAGGTGATGGCACTAGTGCAGCCCAACCCAGAAGAAAGTCAATGGGGAGCCTGGGATGAGAGCCAAACAAGAAAAATGGCAACTCCCTTGTGCCCTGATGGGGTGTGCTGGTATAACAAAAGAGCATGTGTGCATAAACGCACAGACCAATTCTGGGATGATGGAAGGGTGTGCAAGATGTTATGAAGGGTTCTATTAAACCATTCACACTGTCCATTATTCACTGGATGATATGGAATTGCACGAGACTTTGCTACCTGGTATAATTCACACAACTGGTGCATCAACAAACTCCAAATTCCTGCCTTGGTCAGAGCGGCTAGGAACACCACTCTGTCAGAGGAACCTGGGCTACAGTAGAAGTCCGCTGATCTCGAGTAAGGACTTCAACGGTATATTTGCTGAAAACATCAGTCATAACCAGGTCATTCTCAAGTCCACTGCTGGAGGATTACAAGTGGCCCATATAGCTATGTGATACCAGCCCCGAATCCTTTGCAATTTGACAATGCTCATAACCCTGAACCTACTGCTTGATATCAGAGGACATCCTTGGCCAGTAACAGTACTTGTTGGGTTTGTGCTTGCAGGCCCCGCTGGTTCAGAGACTTATCACCCGTGAACAAAGCAAGACAAACATTTTAACTTGCAACTCTGCACCTGTGCTCAAACGACCACTCTGCATAAGCCGGCAGTGATTTTTAACAACCAGCTTGACAGCGTGGGAAAGTGGATTTTTCTGCCAAGACCTGGGAGGCAGCAGATGTGTGACTTCAGATCTTCATTATTGAACTGAGGCATGAGCTAAATTTCAATAAGGACAGATCTGTCATGGTTCTGGGTCATTTAGGCCCCTGTGTTGTCATTATGTTTCATTCGAGTCAGGTGTGTCCTCATGTCGCCACTTCCTCTGATCACCTCATGTGTGTATTTAGGTCCTCAGTCTTCCTGTTCAGCGTCATGTTGTCTGTTTCCTCGTTTCATGTATTCATAGGTATCATAGTTCCTCTGTATCGTCTCTGTTATCTTAGTTTTTCCCAGTGTAGGTTCAGTTAGCTCTCTCCCATGTTTGCCTTCGTTTGAGTTGTATTCATGTTTTCAGCCACAATAAAGGATCTGGTTTGCAACTCAAGTTCCGTCTCCTCGCCTCTGTCTGCTCCTGGGTCGACCTCGCTCACTTCACTCGGTCTGCCTCGGGATGGTGACAAGATCATTAGAAGGAAGTGAAGATAATTTATTGATGTACAGAACTCAATTTGAGGTATTTGGCAGTCTGATGGCCCATCGAAGCAGAACAGAATCCCAGTAGTGATAAGGATTAGGGTAGGACCCCCAAAGAAAAGAAAAGCAATCTTACCATGGCAGGAAGTTCCTATTTTTAAATTTTTTTTAAATTTAATTAAATTTAATTTTTTAAGTTATTACAAATTGGACAGACAATTAGACAGAAAGGGAGAAAGAGAAACAGAGGGGAAGGGGGGACAGTAAGATATAATATTTAAATACTAACTATTGAATGTTATTATTCAGACCCAGAGCCTGAAGCAGACATTGAGGGCACTCAGGCCCGGACATCCACAGGCCCCCCAGATTGCGAAAGCCCAAAGAGAACCAACGGAGAAGCAACTGTGCCACCTTCCCGGAAAGAGCTGAGGAGAGCCTCAGACGTGGGGTCACCCAGCAGCCACGGTGCAGACGCCACAGCGGGCTGCACTGATGAGCCCGCGGGGTCTGCTGGCAGTCAGTCCCGCCAGAGAGAATCGAGCCCCAGTTCCAGAAGCCCGAAGTCTGAGGGCACCCCACCCCCGGATGGTGCCCAACCCAGCCACGGGCACCAGGCCCTGCTAAGCTGCCGCTGGGAGTGAGCCGGGTACATACCTGAGCGCCCAGCCCCGGACACCGAGAACCACCAACGCACCGACAGCTGTGGGTGACAGCCACCGGCAGGGAGTGTGGTGGGTGGAGACAGGCCTCCACACCTTGGGAAGGCCCAAGATGGTGGAGACTCAACCTGAAACATAGACATATGGCAGGAAATTTTGACCTATAGGTATGGAACCCATGAATGTTAGCAGTATTACAAGAGGTCTGGAAAGCAAAGGGGTAGTTCAAAGCAGAGTAGAGATTGCAAAAAGGCTCAAGGGCCATTGGAGGCCAGGAGAGCACAGAGACACTGAGATAAAACATTAAAACAGGCTGAAGTTAAGAGACAGAAGGAGAGCCTTTGATAGATTCAAAGCTGATGTGCAAGGAGTGAGAAGAGCCTGCTCTAATGTGCAGGCTGCTGATTGCCAGCACAGAGCAGAGAGCCTGTGATAGGGCTGAGAGTTTGGCAAAGGTCAGGAGAGAAAGGAGTGTCTGTATTAAAGTTCAAGGCCTCTGAAGGCCAAGACAAAGCCAGAACATGGAATGAGGGAGAGTAGAGGGCCTGCTTTAAGACAGAGTTGCAAAATAGAATAAAATAGAATGCATTTATTGTCACTCTACAGATGTACAATGAAAAACTCCAAAGGTTGATTCTGTTAATCTGGATGTAGCGATTCTGTCCAGATGAACAGAATCAGCCTTTGGAGATTTACTTACCTGGATGATTGTGAATGCATCAAGACGATACAATGAAAAACAACAATCTGGAGAAAAAAAGGAAATAAATACTTAAATAAATAGTGTTGTGTATTTCCAGTTTGGGTTATTGCACATAAAATCACATGGGGAAGACAGGTCAGAGGTATAACAATGGAAAAAGCACCACACGAGGAAAGATAAGGAGAAAAAATAACTCCTCCCAGACTGAGCTCCAACAGGGAGATCAGTTTGAGAACAGAAAAAACACCTCTGCACATGAAACAGCTCGTAATACACCAAAGAAACACATGACAAGCAACAGGGGGGTGAAGGTGAGAGACAGCCAGTGTAGACAGCACATCCGGGCCTGCGTGCGCTGGTCTCCTTGATCCCCGTCAGCATCGGAAGGGAATAAGCATCGAAGGCGTTTGGAAAGGGAGGGGGGATGAGTGTGTGCATATCAGTGTATGTGTGTATGTGTGTGTCCAGAGTTCAGCTGAGACAGTGTCCTTCGCCCTGCCAGGCTAAGTAAACAGTCTTCCAGCCAACCCAGGTGGCCTTGCATAGAGTGGGAAGAACAGTCTAAACACAGTCGTTATCAGGGTGTTGTTCCACGCTCCGTCTGCTTTAGTGCAGCTGCCGTACCATACTGTGATGCAGTATGTCAGCAGGCTCTCAATGGATGAGCGGTAGAAAGTCAGCAACAGGTTGAGGTCCAGTTTGTACTTCGTGAGGACCATCAGGAAGTACAGCAGCTGTTGGACCTTCTTGATGACCGCTGTGATGTTGTCTGTCCAGGAGATGTCAGCGGAGATGAGGACACCAAAGAACCAGAAGGTGTGGACCCTCTCCACACAGTTTTAGATTTGAGTGAGTTAGAATATAACTTAAAACTGGACTGAGATGCTTGTAAAGCTCCTGAGGCAGCAGCTACCTACCTATTTAGTGTCGAGCTTTGAAACTCCACCATGCTTAACAAACACAAGTACAGCTTTAAAGCTGATTACATTGATTACTTTCATTTTCATATTTCTGTGAATACACTTTTTTTTTTACAGTATTTCATAAAGCACTCAGTTGAGTGAACAGTACAGATAGCGATTCACTAGTTATAATTACAAACCCTTTTAAAGATGCATCTTTAGTCCACATTCAATGAAGAGAAGTGTAACTGCATTTTGTCAAGGGTGGGTGAATTACGGTGGCCCTGAGAGGCCCAACGGACTACAACTTAAGAAAACACAAGCAATAAGAAAAACGCTGCAAAGTGCACAAAACACAACTGATATAGGAAAAAACAGATTTCCAATAGCACAAAGGAAGTGTTTCTGGGGAGACAATAACCAGATGGACCAGTTGCAGGAACCAAAACATGCTAACAATTGCGCTGGGAGACACATAAAAGAAGGGGAGGATCTATCGGTTTTGTGAGGAAAGAAAAGATGAGAGGTAAGTGTGTTAGCCTGACTATTAGCCTAAAAATCTGTCATCAGTATTATATGAATCATGATAAAACACACCTGCCATGTTTGGGTTCCTGCAACTGGTCCGTCGGCTTATTGTCTTTGTCACAGAAAAGAACATACCATTCAAATTATTGAGCAGGTATGGCAAATACCTTATTCTGAGACAGCCTTCATTGGCAGACAGTAGCAGAAGTCAAGAGCTGTGATGAATAATCAAGCGAAATACACATGACTTAAAGAGGCATACAGTTCCTCACCTCTCCCTCCACTGGGCAGATCTGATCACAACCTGGTGCACCTTGTCCCTGTGTATGAGCCCTTAGTGCGCAGGGAGCCACCCGCACAGTACAGAGATGGTCAGAGGAGAGCGAGGAGGCTCTTAAGGATTGTTTTGAGTCGACTGTGTGGGAGGTGAT
>NW_024585832.1:0-1227 GCF_018398535.1 Haplochromis burtoni
GTTTGAAAGCAGATAAAAGTAGTCACATCTATAGTGTAAAAAAACGGGATCTTGAAAGGGGACTCAAAATAATTCCAGATACCTCTGATTTCCTGTAAAATGAACTTAATGTTCCTCTTATTAGCCTTAAAGCAAACATTTGCTTCTTTCAGTTCATTTAGTAAAGCGATAGCAGAGCTTGGATAAGCCTTGCCTGAAAAATCCTATGTTTGCTCCTCTCCAAAGTCTCCTGCCACTGACTGAGTTCCCAGAGTCCCCTGCCTTGGGGCTTCTGGTCTTCATTTTAAGCCCTTGGGTCTTGTTAGAGTTTCCCTACCTCCCTTTTGTCTTTAATTGGCTGACCTCTTGGGAGTTGTATCCTTTCAATTGATTTCGGTCCCTTAGCTCTCTGTAATACAGTGCCAGTGGCTGTTGCGTTATTATGGTTAGCTATCAACTATACAAGCATGTGTAATTCCTCCTTGGGAATATGGGAATGCTTTGTTGTTAGTGGCGGATAACAGGCAACGCAGTAATAATAACAAGCAGACAAGCTCCCTCTAAATGCGATTAGACGTAATGATTATGTGTTTATGACACTTTATGACACTTATCTGTGGCAACGGCAAAATCCAGAGAAGTACAAGATCTGACCATAGAGGAAGGATCAGCCCATAGCTTTCCAATTTACACATCTTAATCAGTGTAATTACTAAAACTGCATTTTGTAGTACTTCTCCTCCATAATGTCCTGATTAAGTTCCATTAAATGTTATTAGGAAAATTAAATTTGTTGGACCTCTTGTGAGTTTTGGACCATTTATTCTTAATTTGTTTTCAACAGCGATTAATATTCTGCTGCTGCCTTTCATATATTTCTTTCCCTCACTGAGTCTGCTACATTATAGAGAGACAAACTGTGCGCAAACCTGCGTTCTATCATCATAGCGTGGCAGTCACCCTTTTATTTACCCTTTCAAGTGATTTTTCCCAAATTCTTAAGTTGTCTGGAGACTCACTGGTTAGCTGGTTTTGGTAATCTTTGAGCAAAACTTGGAGCTCCCCCCTTTTTCTTCCACTCTCAGTATTCACCATGACCTCATCCTGTATTAGGGTTGAAGTGATAACTCTGATGGGTATGGATGTATTTCTTACTAACCATAAATGCAGTCATGGAATGGCAAAGCCATTAGGCTGAAAGCATCAGTCAAGTGTGATACAAGGCATCTGTTATGTCACACACACACA
>NW_024585832.1:3204-4330 GCF_018398535.1 Haplochromis burtoni
TTGTCATCCCTCCCCTTGCAAACATGAAAGCATATTGTGCTTGAAGCTTCGCCACATTATGTACATGTGCATCAAAGCAGCCTCGAGTGTTTCCTGTCACATTGCCAACTTCTGCTGATAGCCAGTCACTTCTGCGCCAATTGACCGAGCATTGTAACACAGGTTCTAGATACTTTTTGAAGGATAGCACAGCCTTGAATTTAGAAAGAGCCATTGTATCCATTTTGCTTGTACGATGCCTGGCTGATCGTATTTGTCCATTCAGAAACATTTTAGCAGTTGCCACTCTGCACATGCTGAGTTGCACCTATTGCTATTTTTAATATAGAAAGTGGCCGCAGTTGCTTGGGTTTCTCTAGCATTTGATCGCTCTCTCTCAGTTACAAAGAGATATCAAAGACACGCTGTAGATAATTTTAGAACAAGCGTGTCTACACACAAACTCCACTTCTACTTTCCTGTAGGGTACACCTGTGAAGGGGGACGTGGTTTCAGATGATATGTCTTTCAGCGACCATCAGTAGTAGAATAGAAATGTATTACCACAGAAGAACAACCACAGAACATTCATCCATCCAGCTAATGTCGGTTACTTAACTTGCTTATGTAACATTATCCCTGCATTTACAGTCTTTTATAACTTTACACAAAAACCTGTCTTTTGTGCTGGTAGGTCCGATAGCCGAGCTAATAAAGCCTGCATCCTCTGTTGCTGATATGAACTGTAAATTCTTGTGAACTATTTGTGCCGATGCCAGCGGTCAGTGCCAGTTTCCTTTAACTTGCAAAGTGTTATCAAGCAGTTACTGGTTTGAATACATTTGACTATTTATGGCAAGTTTAGGGCCGCACTTTTCTTAGGCTGTTTTACTCTCTGCATTGGTCCTCATCGGCTGAAGAAAAGGCTTTCTTTAAGAGTTACACTCAGGAAATCTTTGCAGAGCTGGTTCACTGAGTAAAAAAAGGCCTTCAGACAGTGTTTGTCAAAGCTGTCATGCTCTTGTAGATTAATTTATTATAGCTCTCGGCTGGGGGTGGAGAAGTTTAAATAAGGTATTTCAGAAACATGCAGATTGAGTCAGAGACAACAGAGCCACCTTTAGTTTAATTGCTGGCTTGATATGAC
>NW_024585832.1:5747-6765 GCF_018398535.1 Haplochromis burtoni
TGCACCAGTGCACACTTCTTTTAGGTTAGCCTTATCCGCATGACACTTTCCTCATTATCTCCAACATAATATAGCCTTGGGCAACACGGTGAGTTTATGGCTCTGAGTGAGGCCTCTATTCCACAGTTTTCAGTGGCTATCTTATTCATCTGACAGCCTTTTGAACTGACTTAAGTGAGACTTTGTGAAAGTGTCAAACTTTTATTTATTTTTTTATTTCTTCTTCTTTTTTCTTTTTTTTTTAAATTCGAGTTAGCAAAGAGACATAGCCAGTGTCACAAAACATGTCAGAGCTTTGTTTTTGTTGGCTGAAAGAACAAGACCACTTTTGTTCTCGTACTGTCAGCACAACCTCGTTGCGCTGAGCAAACACACACGCATACACAAACACACTCACACACACACACGGTAGTTTGTCTTTGGGAGCCATGACCAATTGTGGCACATTTACTGGCAGAGGCTAAAGTACTCGTGACATTTCCCACGTCTTTGCCCGCAGAGAGTTTGTTTGGCAGAGGATGGAGCTCACTATATTACAAGTTATTGAAATTTACTGCCTCATATATGCATGGACACATTTGCTCTTGTATAATTTTCCTACCTCCGTTTCAGAAAGAAAATTCCTCATCTCTTTTCCTCTGTCATCCTTTTGTTGTCCCCGCTTTCTGTAACGTTTAAGAACACTCTTATCGTCAGCTGTTTTTAATCTCCCGGGGAATTAAACATGAGTGCTCTTTCTCGTTGTCACCTAACATGAAAACTGCTGCTTGCACTGCACCACTCTCTAAAGAGGATTAGGACAGTGTATGTGTGGTGCACCATATTTCCTCCGCAGACAGTTTTGCATCGAATGCAGACTGTGGAACTAGTTGAGTTTAACTTCAAGGCTTTGGTTCCCTCCCTCCACTCGAATCTGCATGAGTCACTGTGGACTACAGCTGATGGAAATCAAATGAGACTGTGCGGAGCGGGACTGTAGCGTCGCTTAGGCTGTATGGGTGGAGGAGTGTTTGGGGGG
>NW_024585833.1:0-3873 GCF_018398535.1 Haplochromis burtoni
CAGAAGCTCGAGGCCAGGGTAAGTCAAAATCGTGTTAATGAAGTCAAATCGATATAATAAATTACCAAATCATCAAACAAGGAAAATATTTAGTATGTTATAAGTAATCTTTTTGTTCAACAGATCAGAGAATTGGAGAGTGAAGTTGAAGTTGAACAAAGGAAATCAAGTGATGCCGTCAAGGGAATACGAAAATATGAGAGACGGATTAAAGAGCTGACGTATCAGGTATTTTTGAGTCACCTTAGAGAATGAGGGAAGAAACAGTAAAAATTAAATTCATATTTACTTTGACTCAGAGAAATAAAAAAATTTTCTTGTTTGCTTCCAGACAGAAGAGGATCGTAAGAATCTTACCCGTCTGCAAGATCTGGTGGACAAGTTGCAGCTAAAGGTGAAATCCTACAAGAAAGCTGCTGAGGAAGCTGTAAGTAGTCTTTGCATTTACATTTTACACACTAAAAAAGCATTGCACCTGTTCATCATTTCTTCTCGCCTATTAATCACATAGAAATATAGAAAATATACAGCAGGCCATCTTAAGGATATTGTGCTTCTGTTCTACAGGAGGAACAGGCCAACAGTAATCTTACCAAGTTCCGCAAACTTCAACATGAGCTCGATGAAGCTGAGGAGCGAGCTGACATTGCCGAGTCCCAGGTCAACAAGCTACGTGTCAAAAGCCGTGACGCAGGGTCAAAGGTCAGTATCTGTACTTTTTTTTAAAAAGTGTGTCGTTTTCTATAACGATACATCGCATGTATCTGTTTTAGGAATTTTATAAAGATTTCATTTACCATCAGAATCATTGTAGAGTGAGCATTTTACAGTTTGCATATAACTGCATATTTAAAAGTTAATTTTACAAATATGTCCAAAATTGAATCTACAAAAGTTGAAAGTTTTCAGTTTTGTCACATAGTATAGTCAATTAAAGTGAACCATTAATATGTCCAATAATACTTAACAACATTTCATTCTCTCTTGTTTGTGTCTCTGTTTCCAGAAAGGTCATGATGAGGAGTAAAACACATGGTCTGAATCCCTGTTTCTGAGACATCGGATGTATTAGTAACGGTGTCTCCCTATGCATGTTGGTTGGTCAGTAGAATTAAATGAATCTGCATCTGAAACTGTGTCTTGACTTTTTTTTGTTGCTTATTAGTGGCAGTCCTATTATTTAATATTACATATAAGAAATATAACTAAAAAATTAAACTGTAAAATGTAAGTACAGCTTGAATATAACATGATACTGCATACACTTTTCTCGAATAATTTGGAATCAAGAAAATGTATCACACGTGTGAAAATGGCTATTAAATGGTTATTAAAAAAGCAGAGTGGATATCATGTGATACAATCTACAGACTCAAAGATTGATTTAGAGTTTTTGATCACAGAACAAAAAATACATTATGACCCAGCTGTATTCTAAGGAGCTTGGAAAGAAAAGTGTCTGGACTTCTTTAAGTTTCATCTGACAAGCTTCTTCAGTTCTAAGAGCAAATGGTGGAGAGTCCCATATTTTAAGCCCTATGGGAGTGTCACCAAGAGGGTCGTGGACCCCCTATTGATCCTCTACCTAATCAGGATGGCCAGGATGTGAGTGGGCGTTAAGGCATCTGGGAAGGGATCTCAAAACTGGATTATAGATGGCGAGAGTGGTTCAACCGCTCTCTGTTCAAAGGATGGTCCTCAGTATCATAATGGCTTCTTTCACTCCTCTTTCAAACCATCTGTCCTCTCTGTCCAAAATGTGAACAGTTGCTATCCTTTCATATATAAGTTAATTAATAAATAATCATTAATTTCTTAATGGAGGAGTGAAAACAGTTGATAAAAAAGGTTATATGAAAAAAAGAAAAGAAAAAAGTTATATAATTACATCAAACTTCCTCACTAGTCGAAATAGGCAGCTTCATGTTAAACAGCTTTATGGGGTGTTTGTTTGTGTGTCAGTGTTTCTCATGATAGATTGGCTAAAGTCTGGCTGGACCTATGCTGTCTTTTGAATGCATTGTTTCTAGACAATGGATGGTGGCTGAGTTTTCCCACCTAATTAACTAGTGAAAACATTGTTTTATGTAAGAGGTGCTACACCACCCATCCAGGAAAGAGCTATAGAGAATTGATACATTCTTTGAAATGTATATTGGTTGTGCATGTTTTGGATTTTTTATTTTATTTTTTTGCATGTTTTGTGTCCTAATAATGTAAAATACAGTAGTAAAAACACTATGACAATAATACAGTTTTATCATGGTCAAATACTAAAGGATAATCATCAGAGAAAAATAATACAGAAAATACTGGGTAAATACACAAAGTGACTATGGCACCTAGCTCATGGGAAGATTGACAAAATATCTTGATGATCAGAACATGGCTTATCATGGATACAGGCAAAGCTAGGGCAGACAGTATGGTAGCAGAGCACAATGCACAAAGTGTTTCTTCACTCAGCAGTCACACACTGATGAACTTCTCATCATGCCCTGTGCATCCAAACACTATAAAGTTTAGCTCCCCGCTCCTCTGAACAGCAAATGAAACAGCCAAGATATTTTTGAATTCATCGTGTGTACTATAAGCACAATACACACGATTACGTCAGTTGATTCTGATCATCTGATAACTTGCGCCCTTTTTCATGGATTAATTGATTAATCTGAAATTTCCATATCCATTTTCATGTGTGACAGCATGCCTGTTTACAAAAAGTTTGGTAACTACACTATAGTTAGAGACACGAATGAACCTAAGCAACTTAAAATTCACTATTTTCATTGAAAAAACAAAATTAAAATGTTATCTTTCAATTAGTAGTTGTAGACATAGAGGTTCCCTACAATACCCCACAGCGCCACAGCACCCTCAGCACTTCCAGCAGATTTCTAATTAGCTTCAGCTCTTTATTGCAAAGAGACCATGTTATTTAGAATTTGTCCTACTTACAAGGGTAACTTATAATAATGACCACTGATATAGACAGTAGTCTGGCCTTTTAGCCACTGCGTAATTCAACCATATAATCAAGACTTTCTCATATGCACATATCTACATTGGTATAGTTAAGTGTCTGATTTGTGACCTCTTATAAAAATTCAAACAGCAATTCTCCCAAGAACTCACCTTACGTAGTGACATGCAATTCCCGAGTTTGTCTCATTCCTCTGGTTTTCCCATTAAAAGAAAACCTTTGAAGGAAGGAAAGGGTAAGAAAATTTCAAACAAATTAAATTATTTTAATTCATGCAACATTCTGACAAAAAAATACACATTATCAAGAAATTCCTGCTTCTTGGATGCAAAATATAAAGAAACGAGGCGTAGTTCAAAAACTTTTCCACATTACTGTGTATAAAGAAAACTTTGGATTTACAACAGACATTAGAACAACAGTAATGCTAATCTGCTAAACAGAATAGAATAGAAATAGAAAAATGTATATGGTATTTATATTTATAGGCATTAACTGTACAGTAAATATAAAACAAATACATTATATAAAGATTGATGAAGTTCAACCATACCTTGCAAAGTTCATCTGTTCAACAGAAATTCAGTCTTTAGCAACAGACATATTTTTTAATGTACAGAAGTCTTCTAGAACTGACTGCAAAGACACCAAACACTAACTCCTTTATTGTCTAACTGAAGGCAAGGAGAAAGGGTAATACAAGAGGACATATGGAGGCAGGGACCAATGCTCAACACCTCCTCAAGTGACCTTCAGTAAATATCAAGCATTCTAAGAATAGCAACCACATCTGAAACCACAGTTGGCTCAGACTTCAAACTTAAGAGACAAGGTGTCTCACACCTTCCCTTCTATATACAAGTCATTGAAGAAGACAAGGATACAAGGAT
>NW_024585833.1:5344-6763 GCF_018398535.1 Haplochromis burtoni
TAAAAACAAACTAAAAACTACTTCCAAAAACATTCAGCTTTGATATTAATGAGTTTTTTGGGTTCATTGAGAACATGGTTGTTGTTCAATAATAAAATCATTCCTCAAAAATACAACTTGCCTAATAATTCTGCACTCCCTGTATACTGTATGTACACTATATGGAGACTGATCAATAGAATTTCCAGTTGTAGTTTAGGCTAAGAAGCCTTCACTGTTAAAGTATTGGTATATCAGAGACTGCCTGTTGTGGACATCCATTACAGATGTCAATACTAGCTTAAATGCAATTATAATAAAAATGCAGAATATGCTAAAAGTAAGCAGAAATATTACCCCTCTGTCCTGATTACAACGGATAACTTTTCATTTATTTTTATTTATAATTTTTAATTATTACTTTAAAATTAGGCACTATAACAATCTTGTTTACTTGTTTTACAGCTAGTTTTCATGTACATGTTCAGTCTATATCCATCATGCCACTTCACAACTCATTTAAGCCAGTTCTAGGCCTCTATTAATACTAAGTATGTACTGTACATGTGTTGCAGCAAACCCCTGTTTAGTCATCCCTTATGGTTGCCGCAACCAATATTAAATCTGACACATGTAGTTTTATCTGTGTTCCCTACATCAGGTGCAGTGGTGTAAATGTGTATAAACCTATCCAAACAAGTGCAGAACTGCTTCAGCAAGTGTTGTTAGAGGATTTGCATTATAATTTCATGTAAGGAATACCTCAGTGGGGTAAACTGTCTGTAAATTACAACAGATTAACCTTGATGATCTAATTAAGCTAAATAACAAGAATTATGCACAGTTGGTTGAATATTTTTTTTTCACTTTGGCCATTTTGTATATTAAATATTGAAGTCTAAAAGGTAACAATTTATAACACGAAAATAACACGTTGTTAGCATTCTACTGTTGTTTTAGAGTGTGGCTTGGTGCAACAGTGAGACATATTTCACTCGTAGTTTAATCCTGGGTGAAATACTACATAGCTGAAAAATCCTAGAGTTCCAATATTTGGACACATTGGAGAAACACTGGGATGTTTCTGCCTACAAATACATATCTGACAGCACAAAGTGATGTAAGTTTGCTTGGCTAGTCAGTAAAAACTGAGGGCGGTGTTGTGCAATCTTGACTTGTATTCGCATGTGTACACATATATTCAGAATTTTATTCCATCCTAAAGGATCGTACGGTTACGTTGTAACCTTGGTTCTCTTAGTGAGAGACTATCTCTCCACACCGTTACATATTCCATATGTACGGGGTACGACCCTCTTGGTCGTGGCATGTGGATAATTCTTTATGATACTCCGGCACGCCCGGCTACGCCCCACAGCATGCGTATAAAACAGCTGTGCAGACGTGACACCGGTGATCGTTTGATCGGAACGCGTCTCC
>NW_024585834.1:0-6757 GCF_018398535.1 Haplochromis burtoni
CTTTATTATCTGCAGGTTATTGTTAAAGTGGACAAATAAAGATGGACACTTTTACTCTGTTTCAGTTTTGTTTTGTCCTTAATCAGCAATATAATCTTAAAGTAGTGTTTAGCTAAATTTAAAAAGAAGAAATATCTTTAAAATGATTTAATGTACTAGTTTTTAGATTATTTGCCTTGATTTGTTTGTTAGAATAAGTGTTTTATGCCTACTTTATTATCTTATTTGTGGCCTACAATAAGTGGTTAAAGCTTATTTTAAGTTTCAATGTTCTGATTTGTTCCCTGGAATGAGTGTAAAATACTTATTTTTAGCTTTATTTAAATCTAGATATTGTTCTTATTTCAAGAAATCTTATTAAGAAAAAAACACTTACCCCATGGGCAGATAATTTCACTCATTTTAAGCAAATCTTCACCAAAAATAAGTGTATTTTTCTAGTATTAAGGAGGTGGGTTTTTGCAGTGTGTATTATTATTATTATTATTATTATTTGCATAGAGCCTTTTTAGAATAGAGCAGAATAACCCCTTTGTACATGTACAACAAAATTATGGGTGCTCCACACCAACTGTGCAGTGTTTGTTAACAGTACAAATGGCCCAGGAAAAGAAGCTTTTAGTGAGTCTGGAGGTGTGGGACCAGATTGACCTGAGGTGCCAACCAGAGGGCAGTGGGTCAAACAGGTGGTCGGAGGGGTTCAAGGGGTCACCTGTGATGGCTCTGGTTTTCCTGAGACAGAAGGATCTGCTGCTGAGCTGACAGTGCACTGACAACCACCCATACACTCATTCAGTTAATGCATTATAAATGCATTGTGTACTGAAAACACAGCCCAAAGCAAAGAAACAAACAAACAAAAAAACCACTGGATTTTTGCTTTGTGCTAAATCCTAAGAGGAAGATCTTAATTGTGTCCTCATTAGGACAGGGATTTGTGTTGGTGTGAAGGAGTGTACATTGTTAACTGGTATGGTATGAGGCGATTATTTTCAGGTCATTTCAGGGAGACGTGAAAGTAATGTCTTGGTTCAAATTAGTGTAACAAAGTACTGTGTCCTGGGAGTAATTAAGTAACATACTGAATTACATTTCAGAAAAGTGTTTGGATGCTAATACACCAGTCGTGATGAAAGTATTGGAGAAACTTGTGATATCAGAGATTTTAAAGCAAACCCCACCTTGCTGAACACGATTGTTAAACAATGGAAGGAAAACGTTCTCATATTCGATTAAAGTTTGTGGATTTTTCTTCTGCTTTCAACACAATTCAGCCTCATATTTTAATCCCAAGGTGTTTAGAATAGTTCAGCATAAATAAAAATGAATGGGGTCCTTTCTAACCACGTCTGGTCCTAGGCTCCTCACCGGGATGTGTTCCCTCCCCATATTTATTTTTCATGTTGACAAATATGTGTCAAAGCAAGTTTTAACACAGTACCATGTTGTTGTCGATCTGCTCCATGATAATGAGTGCAGTGCAGTTCCTTTGTCAAATGGTGTGATGAGTTGAACATATCTGGATATGTTAAAAGCGCTCATACACTTGAAGCCACTTTTATTAAATAAGTATAAGTTCAGCTTGTTAGAAATTCAGTGTTAGAAATATACTGGAACAGATATTGATTAAGAGCATCATTTTAAAAAGAACTGTGAAGCTGTGTGCGAGCAACTCTCGTGTTTGAGAAGGTTTTTGTCATGGTCTTCACCTCTCTCTCTCTCACTGTCTGTGTTTGTGTGTGCAGTTACCACAACCTGTATTAAGGGTTAGAGGCAGGTCTTCCTCCCGCTCCCACCTATCAGCACCTGGGCTGTTTACATAGCTGTGGTTGACTGTGTGATCACGTGTTCATTCTACTTAAGCTGGTGGCCATCCATTTGATGTTAGATTGTTAACAAAGAACTATTAGTGGAAATTGCTGTCCAATAATTTTTTTTAAAGTCTCCTTAGGAGAGAAACTCACACTAATCTTCGGCTCCATTCTGCATAAGCTATCTGAAATGAATTTAATTAGGTTTATCTCATTTATAAAGAGATATTTCAGTGTGAATTTATCGTTTTGTTTTATGCTAACACCATGCATAAGCCTTATAGAAAGACACTGATCTGAAACAGCAAATTGCGTGTGTTTAAGAAGCAGGTTTTGTTGGGTTAGTTTTTAACTCGTTGAGCCGAATTGGCGACTTTCCAACACGTGCTGCAGTGTCTTTGATGTACCATATTTTTAAGAACATAAGGGGCACGGGATTATAAGGCGCACTGTAGCTCTCTTCGCGGAAACACAGACACAGGTTGGTTCTTTGAAATGGGCGTTTATTACTTGGGCTTTCTCTCCTCAGCTTCATCATCACCAGTACGCCCATGTGCCACTACGCCATGAGAACTGGTCACGAGTGAACATTACAACCCAATTAGCAACTTTACAGTACACATGTTAAGCCCAAACAAATAAAAACATTTCTCAAACGACAAATAGCTCACTGACTGCTTGTCCTTGTGTTGCTTTTTCTTTTAGTAAACCTTTAGTGTAACACGCTTCATGAGAGACATCTGCGCCCTCGCAGTCCACGAAAAGTCTTGTGTACACTCGTTAGGGGTATTCTCACGATATGCTAGCTCTTACACTTTACATATGTACATTTCAAATAAAGACATTTTAACCCAAACTATATATATATTTACGAAATTATGTAACTTGTTATAAATCAGTCATACACATCATGAAATCTACACAGAACATTTTTAACAGCATTTACACGCACTGTCCATAAACCGGTCTTTTTTCATACATAAGGCACACTGGATTATAAGGCTCATTAAGTGTAACAAAATCAGATGAGTCAGACTTCACTCAACTCATTCTTCTTGCTTCCTCCACTTCTGTACCATTGATTCATTAAAGTTGAATCCTCTGGCAGCTGCTCTATTCCCATGTTGTTGCAATATATTTATGACTAACCTCGTATTGTGGATGGATTATCTCAGTTGTTCTCCTGACTGAAGTTTGGTCCGTTTACAGCATCCTGCCATGCAATTGCATTTGTCCCTAACCATCAGGCACGTTAACTTTTATCGAGGGAAAAAAGTTAGCGTTCATCCTCCAGGTTCACTGTTTTTATGTTATGCTAATGTAGTAGTCTAAAAAAAGTTGATTCTGTTTATCTGGACGGAGTGTTTTCAGTCAGAGAAATGTTTTATCACTCATCCAAGTTTCAGTCTCAGCTAGGGATGGGTATCGTTTAGGTTTTATCCGATACCGGTGCCAAACCGGTACTTTTGAAACGGTGCCGGTGCTCAAACGGTGCTCAAACCGGTGCTTAAAGAATGGAAAACACACAATTGGTCCAAAAACCTCTCATGTTCAGCTGTTTTTTTTAAAAAAGATAACAATGTTAGCCTTTTCTGCAGCTATGGGGCATATATGGTATCACTCTTGGCTGGAAGCAGTGCTTAAACAATGGAAAAAACACAAACTTTGTCCTAAACCTCTCATGTTTAACTGTTTTCCACTTTTTCTTTGGTCATTTTAGCCTTTTTGGCCAGGGTGAAGGGAGTATCTGCCATCAAACAAGAAGACAGCCGCATGTAGCTATGATGATGTTTGCTAGTTCACCTTACATGCATTAATGTAATAACGTGGTTAGCCTACTCAACGTAAATTACACACGAACAACATTAAGCTACTCACGCAGAGAAGAACGGCTGCTGCTGCCATCATCATCCTCATCATTTCTGCTACACTGGCAGGGCTAGGGGCCAGGACTCTCCTCTTCGGGTTTTTGGGGGATGTTGCTCCGGGTAACACCCGCAGTAGATGTGCACGGTGTGAGGTCTCGCAGCAAGCTATCAAATACGGCGCATTTCTGGGCTTTAAAAAAAAACGCTATGCGTCGCCAGGTGTTTCATCAGATTTGAGGTGTTACCTCCTTTGACAGTATCACAGTATCTGTCACGGCGAGTGAGAAGAGCCGTGTAGAAAAGGAAAAGGAGGATCCACACGCAGGCAGTCGTAAAGGTGTAAAAGGTGATTTATTGGACACAAAAGGAGAGGCAAACGGCAACACGGAGAACTAAACTATACTGGGAAACAACTAAAACTACAAAGCACAAACCTGAATGAGAATGAGCAGAGGAGAATGATGATGGACAGCAGGGAGAACACACGGGTGAGACATGGTAGATACACAGATGACGCAGGGTGGAATACACAGACGGACCAGCAACAACAATGACTGAAGACATGACTTAAATACACAGAGAACCACAGGGGAATTACACACAGGTGGTGGACACAGCTGGGAATAATCAACAAGACGAGACAAAGGTAAAACTGAACGCACTCACATGAGACGCAGACCTTCACAATAAAACAGGAAACAAAACACACTTTACTAAGACACAGACTAGACAGAGACAGACTTGAAATGACATATGAAACTAAACCCACATCTTAAACCCAGATAAACAGAACATGGAACTCTAATAATAGACATAAACATTACCATAACACGACAAGAGAACAAGAACACAATCCCTGATGCGAACTTAAATCAAAACACAATAAACTCAAAATACTGGGTCCAACGGACCCAGAACCGTGACAGTACCCCCCCGCTAAGGGCTGGCTCCCGACAGCCCCAAACAAAACAAAAAAGCAGGAAGCACCAAGCCAGGGCGGGCGGAGGGGGTCCAGGAAGGAGGGCCCGAAACAAAAAACAAGGAGCACAGAGTCCAGAACCAAAACACGACTGTTCACTAGTCCATAACACAGTCAGGGGGCCGACCCCATGCACACAGCAACGGCGGCGACGGGCAAACAGTTCTGGAGGCCGACCGTGCACACGGCAACGGCGGCGACGGGCAAACAGTTCTGGGGGCCGACCGTGCACACGGCAACGGCGGCGACGGAGCAGGTCCGGGGGCCGACCGTGCGGACGGCAACGGCGGCGCGAATGCAGTTCTGGAGGCCGGCAATGCGGAAGGCAGTGGCGGCGCGTAGGAGGTCGTCCACGCAGAAGGCGGGGGTGGCAACAGAAGTCCGGAGGGCGGCCACGATGCCAGCGGCGGCGACAAACCCTTTCCGGAGGCCGTCCCCGAAGGCCATGATGCCACCTTATAGGCCTGGAAAACGGCCGGCAGAGGCTAGGCGGAACAGGTCGAGCTGGCTCTGACGGCGGCGTGGCAACCACAGGACCAGACGAGGCAGGACCAGACGAGGCAGGACCAGACGAGGCAGGACCAGACGAGGCCGATGAAGGCACGGAGGCAGGACCAGACGAGGCCGATGAAGGCACGGAGGCAGGACCAGACGAGGCAGAAGCGGAGGCCGGACCAGACGAGACAGAAGCGGAGGCTGGACCAGGCGTGGATGACGGCAGCGGGACGGCTGCGGAACCTGACGGCAGCGGGACGGCTGCGGAACCTGACGGCAGCGGGACGGCTGCGGAACCTGACGGCAGCGACGCTGTAGGCGGTGATGCGAATGGCGATGATGTGAATGCTGTAGGCGGTGGCGTGAATGCTGCAGGTGATGATGTAGAGATGTGCTGGCTGGGTCCTCCAGGACCGTCAGCAGGTGTGAGGACGTGCTGGCTGGGTCCTCCAGGACCATCAGCAGATGTGAGGATGTGCTGGCTGGGTCCTCCAGGACCATCAGCTAACGAGGCGTGGTGCTGGGTGGGCTCCTCGGGCCCTCCAGCAGACGTGGCATGAGGCTGGATGGGCTCCTCGGGCCCTCCAGCAGACGTGGCTTGAGGCTGGCTGGGTTCTCCTAAACCCCCAGCAGAAGACACTTGAGGCTGGCTGGGTTCTCCTAAACCCCCAGCAGAAGACACTTGAGGCTGGCTGGGTTCTCCTAAACCCCCAGCAGAAGACACTTGAGGCTGGCTGGGTTCTCCTAAACCCCCAGCAGAAGACACTTGAGGCTGGCTGGGTTCTCCAGAACCCCCAGCAGACGAAACATGAGGCTGGACGGGCTCCTCGGGCCCCCCAGCTGAGATTGACGGCTGAATGGGTCCCTCTGGTCCTCCAGCGGAGGACAGGGGTAGAGGGGCGGACTCACTGGAGCTCTCAGCAGGGGATGACGGCTGAGACTGCTCAGTAAAGTCCTCTAATGAAGCCACTGGTGCTAGCATCTCGACCTCTAGGGGTCCAGAGGTGGCTGGTGACTGGCACCCAGCCTCTGGGGAGGCCCTAGAGGGAGCAACTGTCTCTGAGATGGCCAGTTTAAATGAACCAGTTAAAGTCTGTGTGAAGTGTGTTCCCTGCTTGTAATGAGGCTGTGAGGATAAAGGCTGGGTAAGTGAGTGGACAGGCTGCTGAACTGGTGGCAACTGAGCTACAGGTAGCAAAGCAGTAACAGGTGGAGTGGCTGGCTGAACTGATAAGGCTGATGAATCTCTTGCCAACTGGGCTATTGACTGGGCTATGGACTGTAACATGGTGTCTACCGGGTCTGACTGTGACTGTAATGGAGGTGATGATTGAGTGGCTGACTGGGTTAGCGACTGCTGGGCAGCTAACCGAGCTACCGGCTGAGCAGCTGGGTCAACGAACACAGCCCCGGTATAAACAGTCATATGAACTGGTGAAACAGACAGAGCGTCTTTTCCACTCACCACAGCCGGCAGTTCTGAAGTCCTATTCTCCAGCTGTGGGGCGACGCGCCGACGGCGCGATCGTCGCTTCCTCCCAGGCAAAACCTCCGGCGGGCCGGGCAAAACCTCCGGCGGGCCGGGCAAAACCTCCGGCGTCCGG
>NW_024585835.1:0-1367 GCF_018398535.1 Haplochromis burtoni
AGACTCAAACACAGGCTGAGGTGACGCGACTAAGATCACTGAGAGCTAAAGAAACCCAACAACATGAACAAGAACAATCAAAGAACATAATTACAAAGACTGAAATACAAATACTGGGTCTTTGTGACAAAATGTCTTTTATAAATAGCAACACAGAATCCAAGTGGAGTAAATTAAAAACTCACGTTTTATATGTACTTACAATGATGCTTGGTGTCAAAAACAAATCTGAAAAGATTCAGTGATTACACAGCACAGAGGAAGGACAGTAAAGAAGGTCTATAAGGAATACCGAAACAATGATACAAATACAAACAATGAGATTCTTAAACAGCTGATAACTCTCTGGGTTTACATTAAATCTGGGATAAGGAAGGAGGGCATATAGGAATACAGCTCACCGCAGACAAACAGCCAACAAGATGAAACATGATATCACATTAAAATATCAGGAGTTCTTTGCTGTGACTTGCCTAACAAGTAAAACCAGGAAAAGAATTAAAAGTAGACTTCTTGGGTGATCTGACTATTTTTAGACTGGAGTCAGAAATAGATCTGCTTTCTCATAAAACAAGAAGAGAGAAGAATCAGAGAAGTTTACGGCTTTGTCATTTTTTCAAAGCAGTTTTGTCACACAGTGCCTCCCTGTGGTCACAATTGGCAATTACATAACACAAACTAAATGTGACTTGTGTCACTGCAAAGTGGTGTACTGCGACTGGATAAATTAAAAAGTGAGTTAAAGCATTACAAGAAAAACCGTCATCAGTATCGAGAGTAACCCAGTTAACATGTGGCCTTTCTCAGCTGTGTAGTCAGTTTTTTTTGGTTTTATTCCTGTTCTGATAACAAAACGAGTTTAAAAATGTTCAACTGAATCGATAAAGAGTTCAGGCCCCATTTTCAGTTTTATCTTACATCCTCTGAGAAGCTTTTGTGCTGTTGCTGTTTGTTTTGTTTTATTTAAATCACTGTTTCAGGTCGAGTCCAACAGCTCTGAAACTGAAAACTAACAAGGAACAATAACCTGTTGTCACGTCATCAAATTAGGAATTTAATATCTGCATCACTTAAATGACAAAGAAACAATGACCAGCAGCAGGTCTATGCTTAGTTAAGTCATCTGACTCTTTTAATAGCTTAAAGATTGGATAAAAGAAATCAGTTTTAAGGTTTAACTATTACCTATCATTTCCTCAGTGGTAAATCAGTTCGACCGCTTGTGAACTTCATCTATGCCAAACACAAAATCCAAAGCATGCAAAGATCCTCTTGAATGAATGAATCTCTGTCAGCTTGAACGTGATGTCCTACAAAACAGAAAGCATGGGCTTAATTTGACCTGGAAACTGTGTGCAGATAAAGAG
>NW_024585835.1:1387-3811 GCF_018398535.1 Haplochromis burtoni
GAGTTAAAGCATCGCAAGAAAGCGCCAACTGTCATCAACTTACACAATAACACGGTCATCAACATGCAGCCTGTTCCAACTGTCCAGCCAGGAGTGATGATGATGCCTGCGCAACCAGTTGCAACTGGTTTAATGACTCAACCAGCAGTTGTCACTAAAAGTGAAACTGAGAGATCTTATAATGCCGAATGTCAGAGTGTGTTTTGACATACTTATCAGTGAAAGAGTGTTATATAATCATTTTGAAATTAGACTATGTTAAATTAATTTTCATGATTTCCTAGTTATCAAGAAAATTATCTGTGTTAAGAGTTAACATAAATGAAGGGAATGATGATTCACCCATGCGAAGCTTAGTTGCAAGTGCAGAAATGTAAGGATTATATAAGTAATAATATAATATAGTAATAAAAATATTTAATAATATTTTACTGACTGAATAAAAACATTCAATCTACAATCTGGACCCCATTTTTATAGTCTTATCCTACTTTTTGAGAGTTTATTGAATGAGTGTTTCAACTGCAAAAATCCACCATGAAGCGTTTGTTTCAGACTTTACACTGATGCTTTGTGTCATGCAGTATGTTTGTCTGGTGTTTTCAATATAAAGAGCCATTTATTATAACTATGATGCTGGGTATCCCTCCTTGACAAAGGGAGAAAAAAATGTTAGCATACAAGGAAAGACTCAGAAAATTACACAAGTGTAACAAGGCCCAGAGGCCGATGCTGGAGATGAACAAACTCCAAACTCAAACAGTGATCACAATCACGTTCTTAAGGCAAAACACAGTCAACTTAGCCATAATGACACAGGGTTTCCAAACGGGGGTTCACTGAGTTGTAAGGCTGCAAAACACAGGAGAAGCTGGTTCAGTGAGAGAGAGGGGAACTGAGCGTCTGAAAGAAAGAGACTGAATGAGGTGTGCACTGATTTAAACCTCAGGGTGGGCAGGAAGCCGAGTGAGCGGCAGATGGGGAAGAGCTAACTTCTGAAGGTGAAGCGGTGAAACAGGGTGAAGGTGGATGAGAACCCGACACAAGACTGCCAACTGTCCCAATTTCCTTTGGGGTCAACTTTCAGGATCAATAAAGTTTTATTGAATTGAATTGAATTGAAAGTTGAAACTATGCAAGCTGTAGGCTCAAGGAAACGAAGTAAGTACACAGCTGAACAACGAGAGAATCATAAGGAACTGAGGACCAAGTTATCACCATGAGTAGCAACAGACTGGCAAAGGAAAAACAGTCTCCTGCTTGACAGCCAACAGCATGAAAGGGTTTTAAAAATTAACTTCTTTGGTTAGTTTAATTGTTTAGCTGCAAGATCATCAGATAAAGAGGACCCAGATGTATTCATATAATTTGTTTTAGAAATTAACTAACTTTACCTCTGTAGGAAACCTGTGACTTCTGTCAACATCAAAGAGAACATCCAAACATGAAAAGAGCCTCTTGAACAAATGAATCTCTATGGACAAGTGACGCTCAGGGTTTAAGACTTAATATGACCTGGCAAGTGCATCCTAATAATGCGTTCGATGAATCACACTGACAAAGAGGAGACTGCACCTGGCTGCCATGCAAGCTGGAAAAACTGCTCTGACTAGAAGTTTATATTTTATACTATAAGGTTGGTTTAAGCAGAACAGAAACTGAAGTGTCATTAGCAGTTAGTGAGAAAGTAAGAAAACCAAAAATGTGACATCAAGAATGTACATCCTGTATTTGCTTCCGTGTGACACAGAAATGTTAAGTTACGATTAAGCAGAAATGAAACTGAACATTCAGCATTAGCCTTAACAGATCAGGCAGAATTGCAGAATCTCTGCTTTTATTACATAAGCACACTTTTACTGTCCAATGAACTTCCTCAGAGCATATTAAAGGCTGGGGTCAAATTTAATTTTCGATAAACTAGGACTTATTTTGTATTCTTTGAGGACTTTGTCTACCTGCCACCTACAGCAAGTTTTTCCACTTAGCCAGATAACCTGACATGCATGTCAGATGAGTGTGGGAGGAAACTGAAGGATTCAGAGGAAACCCACGCAGACACAGGGAGACCAACAGAACTCTACTTTGAAAGACTCCAGTCGGGGCTTGAACCAAGATCCCTGATTATCCCAGAGATTACGTTCCGACACCCCTCGTGATCGGTGAGAATCCACCAAGTAGAAACCACATGTTTATTATATTATTTTTATATATTTTAAGCCATAAAAACCCTCCCCATACTCTTATAATGTGTCGTGAGGATACGCTACATTTTGTAAATGCTCTCTTTTTCTCTTCCAATTGCTACATAAATACACTTAAGGTTCAACCAACTAGATTAAAGGATGATAAAGGCTCTGATCATTTCATTGACAGTTTTGCATGGCCTCATTGGCATACACTGACCTGCAGAGACACTCAATT
>NW_024585835.1:3831-6754 GCF_018398535.1 Haplochromis burtoni
GCAGAGATACTAATACAGAGAAAACAAAGTGATGTTTTTTAAATAGTGGTTTAATCACTCCCAGCTTGAAGGCCCTTTGTACGTACCCCATTAACAGAGATAAATGATGACATTGTGGTGGACCACTAGAGGGCTCCACACACAACTGAATACAAAAGTATTCAGAATACAAAAGTATTAAGTTGTGTGGTGATGAGTAATAAAGTAATAAACCAGGTTTGTTAATCGAGAGCTCTCCTGTGTTCACCTCCACAACTTTTTATATTGAATCATTTAACCAATGGTAGGACGTCTTTAAGGATTCTTTTAGGAATGGGGTATAACAGACACACTGATGGAGCTGAGGAAACCATGTTGTTCTTTCTTTGTGATTGTTTTATGCTTAAGTCAGTTTTGGTTGGTTTGTCGGTCTGTGAGCAGATACAGTTGCTATGGTGATGGGGTTTGGGGTCACAGCAGGGGGAGAGAAGCTGCAGGGAGGTGTGTAAGACTGCAACTCCTTCCTGGTTGCAACGCTGGACAGTCATGTGATTTCTAAAACAGAGATATTGCGCAAATGCAAAAAATCAAGCCTATGGACAGGATTTCTATTTACCCTCTGCTTGTTGGTAGGTAGATGACATTTTTGTCCCAAACCAGCACACTCATACTGCTGCATTTGTCTTAAAACCATACTTGTGTGCATCTGCAAATAGATATAGCATAAGTTCAAATAAAATAATGAAACTTTGAGAATCTAAATGTAATCCTTCAAATGTACTACTTTACAGTGTTATCATTTTAGCTCAAAAAGGGAGTGATATCTGGAGAAACAAGGAAAAAGAATCCATGCAACAGACACCTACTCATAGTTTGGCACATTTCAAACATGCAAACATCGTTGCTATGTAGACAAAGGCTCTGTTCATTTTAAATATCAGATTCACCCAAACACTGCATGAAAGTGAAGCTCTGCCCCACAAACTACTACAGTCTCTAAATGTATTATATTTGGGTGTTTGTGGGCATTCTCCACACACAACAAAAAACACTTTATTGACCGCGGTTAAAAGAGAGAAAGATGGTAAGCACACTGATGTAAACTAAACCCTAACACCTCTACTGGGAACAAGCATAACCACAGGTCAACTTTCCCATCTCTGTTTTCCCAAGAAAACTCAGCAAACTCTTCACAGCCACAGCTCTTGGCTCTCTTCCTCCATCACTTTCCTGACTTTGTTGATCTATGACCACAAATAAGCACAAGAGTTACAAATTGCAGTAGTTTTCATGCTGAAACTCTCAATTTAAAAGTGTTTTTAACAAGCTGCTTTTAGTGATGATGACAGGCTTGACCTCGTAGCCTTCATCCTGAACCCAGAGTTCTCTCAGTGGTTACAAAGTTTTACTAAAAGGCTACAATCCAGCAGTCAGTTATACGTTTATTCAGTTATTCGTTCAGTCCCTTGCTCTTTTCACTCACATGTATTAGAGCGTTGCTCTTTGAATGACACCAGAGCAACATGTATCACACAAAGGGAGACAGCTGTTCTCTCCAAACCTTCCTGCAACGGTGCTGGCGAGGCAGGGGCCGCACCAGAAACCATAGCAGCCTGAAAAACAGAAATACATCACCAAAGTGGTAACATGTCTGAAGTGCCTACGACCCCAGAAATGACAAGAAAAAGATCTTAGAGTTCATCTTACAAGTACTCGCGTCCTCAAAGCAATCCAAGAGACCACTGTCCCAGTCTGTCAAGGGTTTTTCTGCCATTGTGTGTTGAAGTTCAGCCACAGACACTAAATAATTACTCTGTAAAAGTAGAATGAAGTAGAGAAAACCCAAATAAAACAACTGCAATTAAAGTCAGCTTTATACACCTTTGTCTTCTTTCAGCTGAGACAGAAGGCTAAAGAAAGATTCCTTGCATTTGACTTTGTTGATGTTTTTAATATTGTACTGTTAAATGTTTGATCACGATTATAAGTATACTGTTTTATCAAGATTACAGAATTGAATCTGTTTCCAGGAAATGGAGTAACATATAGGATGGAGGGAAACATGCAAACAACTTGCAAATGATATAAAAAGAGAGCACATGAAAACATGAAATGTGGACAAAGAAGTTGCTAGTTTTCCATGAATACTGTTGTAAAAAAACAGGAACATGTTACACATGTTGTTGTTTAGGGTACATCACTTGTGAATCGGGACATGTTATATATCGCTACTTTGACATAGTCCGATTGATTGCAAGGCTAATTTATGACGTTTTTATATTTCTGTTTAACCCTTTCAGGCACAGTGTCACTACAGTGGTCAGCTATTGATGGTACACTTCAACATAAACCACTACATTGGACACTGATGTGTAACTCCGTACCCTGCAACCCACTGGTCAACCAGTTGTCCACCTAAGTGGAGATGTTAAACTCTTCTGAAAAGTACATGTTTTAAAAAAGCGAAGATCAAAAATCTATTTTTTCATGTCTAAAGATGAATAAAAATACTTAAGAAAAGAAATCCAGATTGACACTGTCACTATTCATGCATGAAAGGGTTAAGTTTCTATTGTATATTCACCCTCCATCCATAATAAAGAAAACTGAACAAGTGAAATATCAGAATCTCTGATAAATGAAATAACTGAACTGGCAGCATCATTAACACCAAGCACTAAAGAAAAAAAAGAGATGACACAACAAACTCTTCACTTACTTCTTATTCTGCACTCTGATGTCTCTCCTCTCCAGCACTCAGTCACACTCTGTTCTTCTTTATCAAAGGAGGTCATGACACACAGTCCAGTGAAACCATTGGACATGTGAGCATGACTGGTACTGAATGTATTTGAATATTCAAACAAGTATTTTAAATTGGCTTCACAGAAGTTAAGTGACTGAGAGTGAACTACTGAAACCAGTGGTTTGATGTAAACAGAGC
>NW_024585836.1:0-6744 GCF_018398535.1 Haplochromis burtoni
CAGTTAATTACAAGTACGAAACATGTACTGTGCTTCATAAATGAGTAACAAATGTAGTACATAACAATAACCTACAGCACACCAGAAAAATAGATTCGGACTACCTTTTAGGCTCAGGTGCAGTGACACTAAAAGTCAGTCATTCACCATCTTTCTCTTCTTCCTGCGCACTAAAACCACCAAAGTCCTCTTCTCCAGTGTCGGATACGAACAGGCTCAGGATGGCTTCGTCATCCACTCTCCGCTTCTTTCCTTCGTTGTCACTTTCAAAACCAAAGAAATCCTCGTTGTCAGTGTCAGAGTCGAACACCCTCAGAAGGGCCGTGGCGGTGTCCTCCTCTCCATCATGCAGCAGTCCAGCCCTTCAAAATCCGTTGGTGATCGTGGATGTTTTCACACTTTTCCACGCTGTCAGAATCCACCGGTGGAGTTGAGCATAACTTGCTTTTCGCAAGTTTATCGCCGCTCATCCACGACTCCCGCTGAACGCGTAGCGCTACTTTGAAGTTTGTTTTTCGCGCTACTTGTACGGCACTATGTTGCCTGGCGGATGGACATGTGACCAACATACCACTCTTGAACCCCGATACTGTGTGTCTGATCACATGCCCTTCCGCCAGGCAACGTAGTGCCGTACAACAGCGGAACAAACAAAACAAATCGTCTTACGATATGACAAAAATCATGGACAATCCATAGAAAAGCCGCACCTGACTAAAAGCCGCAGGGTTCAAAGCTGGTGCAAAAAGTAGCGGCTTATAGCCCGACAATTACGGTAGTTCATTCCCAGGCCTCTGGAGAACTTCAAGTCGAGAAGGTAATTTATCCATATAAAATCAGCTGTGATGGATCAAGGACACATCTAAAACCTGCCGGGACACCAGCCCTCGTGGACTGGGACCCCTGGTGTTAATCTTTCGCCGAAAAATAGTTTTCTGCGGTGCCTCTTTCGTGCTTGGCTCTCCTTCCTTTGCTAACATGATGCTCATAGTGCAGAAGCCGATGCTGCATTCACTTACACTCGGATATCTGAGCTTCACTGTGGAAACATAATCATACATTTGATATTTCATTGAATGTTATTGTTTTAGCTTCGGGGTGGCACCTGGGGTGGCCAGTCTGGTTGGGGGGGTGGCCTGTGCCCCCCCCAGGCCACCCCGCTGGATACGCCACTGCTGTGAACACATCACTGCAAACACTGTTGAGTTTTCAGATTCCCTTGAGACTAATAACCAGAAACAGCTTTCCATCGATCAAGTTCATCAGTTGATCAGCAAAGGAGGAGCTGCAGCTGATAGGACATGACACTGGCTTCGTTTCAGCCGTCCAGGGTGTTTGCACCAGTGAAAAACAACTAAATATGTGTAAAAATAAAGGAAACAGGGTCATAAACAGTTTAGCTACCTGTTGAATTACTGTGCTGTCATTTCCTGCTCTCCTCTGAATCACCGTCTGGTTTCAGAGCGTCCACAAGCAGCTCATCCTTAGAAGGCTCCTCTCTCTCCCACTCAGATCAGCATCCTCCTCTCTCGCCCACTCCCACTCCTCCACTCTCTCCACGCCAACACATTGCTTCACTCGAGCGGCTGCAAACATGTTACGCAACAGACGACACAGCAGAGATTTGATCTGCAGGAAGTAGCCCGACCTCAGCGTTCACAGCTGGACGGCCGTGTGTGTGCGTGTGTGTGCGCGTGTGTGCGCGTGTGTGTCACACACTCTTTAAATCAAAGCGTTCGGGCTGCTCAACAAAAATTAAACTCTGTGATTCAAACGTTTGCTGTTTCTGACGACGTTTTCTGATCAATAATACGTCCGATTCAATCGGATGTTGGCTCCGGGTTCATGTTCAGACTGTATGAGCCACATTTACTGCGTGTACAGAAAAACACAGACTGAAACGAAACGCTGTTTCTCACCAGTGTCTATAATAATCAATAATCAGTATAACAAATACCTAAAATAAGGATAAAAAGAGCAAACTCAGGTGTAAGCAGTCACACTCATTCAGCTACAGCAGTCCGCACACAGAGGCTGAGTGTGTGAGGAGTGTGTTGTTTCTCTGTGTGTATATGGGGGGGGTCACAGTCTGTTTGTGGGTCTTACAGTGTGGCTGCGTGGAATGGGGGGGGGGGGGGGGGGGGTCACAGTCCTGTATCAGCCTCACAGCTTGTGTGAAGAACCCCTCCAGCATCCTGCTGCTCCTGCAGCTGCTCTACTTGTCACCAGATGGCAGGAGGGAGAACAGGCCATGGTGGTGGTGGGGGGTCTCTGATGATGGAGACTGCTTCCATGGATGGGAGAGGGACACCAGCTATCCTACTGGCAGTCCTAACAAGCCTGTTGTTCCAGCTGCCAAACCAGCTGTGAAGCTTAGCGTCAGGATGTTTTCTGTGGGGCGAGGTGTCGGGGGTCCTGAGTCTCCTGAGGGGCTGGAGATACTTTGTGCCTTTTTGATGCTGGTCTGCTGAGAAGGATGGGCCGTCAGCTAGGTGCCCACCCAGGAACACTGCTGACCCTCTCCACAGCAGCACCATCTATGGTGAGGTCAGTGTCATGATCTTCGCCTGGCCTCCTGAAATCGGTCACCATCTCTGTCAAGCTGCATCAGCACGACTGCCTGATGTGCTTCAAAAGCAGCTGCTCAAAGCATTAGCTCACAACTGGTGTGAGGGCCACGGGCCGAACTGGGTTTGCTTTCTTTGACACTGAAGTTATGATGGCGCTCTTGAGTCGTGGCACGGCTGCCTGATGTGCTGAAGTGTCTTTGAAGCTCATGAATCTTATCTGGTCCTGCCGCCTTGTGTGGGTTGATGCTGGCCTTTCTCCTCTCAGGTGTCCCGGTGTCAGTGGAAGCATGTGTGCCCGGGTGGTGTTGTTAACCTCAAACCACGCATAGAAGTTGTTCAGTTTATCTGGTAGAGAGCGGCGGGGGAGGGGCTTGTAGTCAGTGAGGCGTTGAAAGCCCTGCCAGAGCCCTGACCCCATGACAGCTTCTTCCTCGCTTGGACTATGAGCTGCAGCATCTCCCAAGCTTTGTTCTGAGCTCTCAGCAGAGAATAAGCGTCTCTGGTTAGTCTGTGGTTAACGGGACCGTATGTGATGTATACTTATTGATCCCTGCAGGGAAATCAGTCCTCTGCGTTTAACCCATTCACTCTGTGAAGCAGTGGGCAGCCACCAATCCCAGGGAGCAGTGTGTTGGGACAGTACCTGCCTCGGGGTAGCCGTTCAGTGGATTCAAACCCCCAACCATCCAATCCCCCGACTCAGCTGTGGAGTGGCACCGTGACTGTCATGAACTTCATGTGTAGGAAACACGCGGGCTGCTCGCCATTACGATATGAACCAGCACAGTGAGCTCTGACCTCCACTTAGTTCAAACTTGTCCAGAACTTTCCGACATTCCTTTGATCTTTACGGTGACGGCTGTTCAAAGGCTTCACGCTGATGGCGCTCTGAGTGAGAGTGGCACCTCTGAGGTCAGCGTGATTTGCTCCATCAAATCTAATTACTTATTTTAGGTTTTCACGCATTTTCAGAGCCACAGCTGCAGCCTGCAGGGACTCTGAGACTCCTGCATTATAAAGCAGAGCATGCTGCTGTGTGTGCTTTCACCTCCACAGTGATGAATCAGCTCAACGTGGCCTCTAATAAAACTGTAAATAGCATCCACATGATGGAAATCAGCTTTAAAGGACTGATTCCATGTTCTCAAAAAGTCCACACCTCGCTTTCTTTTCCTGCAGAAGTTCAGAAAGTGAAGCTGAACTGAATGAGAATGAAGGAGGAGACGGGCAGCGGTGAAATATTAAAGAGGGAAGGAGGAGAAAGTTTAGCTGTGCACCATCAGCAAACCCTCCACGGGCGTCCTGCCCTCGCCTCGTTGAAACTGATCACACGCGCCATCACGACGCGATACAAAGCGATGTTTTGAATGGTTTTACATCAGTGAGTACACTCACCGACGGATGCATGCTGTTCAGAGTGCTTATAACACAGTCTGCAGGTGAACCATCCAAGGACGAGCCCCAAAGCTAAACCACTGATACAACCTCATTAACAAGTCAATTAACAAAGTGTGTGATCCTGTCCACCCTACAAAGTCTGTAAAGGAGGAAAACAGCTTTAGTGGAACTACAATGAGCCATGAAGACACCCTTCCGGGCGCTCTGACCCTCGTCTTGATCCTGACCCGCGTCATGTTCCAGCTGAGCGGAAAGCCGCCGGGCATTTTCCACGCTGCTGAGAAATCCTGACTTCAGGACGAGGATCGTTTTTATCCCTACACGTGGAAGCTTGTGCTTTCAGTGTTGAACTTGATTGTCATCAACCTGCCAGGCGGCGGGTGGGTGTCAGGTGGCCGTGGACATCCACCTTTGAGAACAAGGCGACATAGAGCTTGGATGCGTTCAAATCAAGGTCAGAGGTCAAGTTTTGTGAAAATGGTGTGAATGTGCCAACCCGCAAGTTTTTAAACCATGCCACAGGTGTGTTTAAACAGCTGAGGTGCAGGCGCTGACATGCATGCATGCATATTTACTTTGCAGCTTTCTCAGTGGTGCAGTATAACATGAGGCTATACCAGCGCCGTCTTCTAGTCTTCTGACATGACATCCAAAGCGTGGTTAAACTCATTCATAATCCTCATCCTTCTGCTGTCAGATTGCTGTGACTGTGTGGATTTGCAGGCCAGGCCTTAGTTTGATAGCAGGATGCCTGAAGTTCAAAGAGCCAACAAGCTACCAGCTGCACCTGTTGGAAGATATGATGCAGTGTAGGGTTAGTGACCTGGAGCTGACACACCCAATCATCCTGCTCCCCGAGGGGTAGCGCTGGCAGCTGTGAACCAGAGCTGCCTGAGGTGCACTGTTAGACTTTTCATCGCCACTTTACAGTAACATACTGGCGTCACTGTTGCCAGCGTTATGCCGTGTTACGGTAGCTCACCGTTCTGCAGGATGATACCGTTTTTTGCTGGTGTGGTAAAATACTCTTGGACAAATTATGGTAACGCACCGTAGCCTTTTTTACGGTATCTCACTGGCGACATTGAGCAAGCACTTGTTTTTACTAAACCATGTAATCCATTATTTTCTCAGATGGTTGTACAAACAATAACGATATTATGTCATATCCATATCATGGCAGACAACACATGCTCAAGTGTTGGGTTTCCTTACTTATATTTTGTAGGGTCTTAAACCTACAGTGTGAAGTGCCGTGGCATTCATTTTGTTGGCACCATACAAATAAACTGAATTGTAATGGATATAATATCAAGCCCCACACGTCTGCCTTTATATACACTTGGTCCAAAATACTGGCTCACACCACCAAATCAATGCTTGGTGGAGTCTGTGAGAGTGACATTGTAGAAGTGGTGAGTAAATTCAAGAGTAAAAAAATCCATGGATTGTGACGACCTTGACATGTCACTAATTAAAGATGTTCTTCATAGTGTCCTTCAGCCATTAACATATATTTGTAACAAATCATTTCAAACTGGAATTTTTCCAGATAAAATGAAAATTGCCAAAGTGATCCCACTATATAAAACTGGTGATAAACAGATTGTGTCAAACTATAGACCGGTATTTTTACTGCCTCAGTTTTCAAAGATTCTTGAAAAACTATTTGCAAACAAACTAGATTCTTTTACTGATAAATATGATTTATTGAATGATCATCAGTATGGGTTCAGAAGAAATCGCTCAACATCTCTAGCTGTGATGGAATTTATTGAAAATATTGCAACGGCTGTGGATGAAAAACAGTTTGGAATAGGTGTGTTCATTGATTTACGTAAAGCCTTTAATACGATAGATCATTCTTTACTTTTACAGAAGTGTGAAAGGTATGGTTTAAGAGGTGTTGTACAATTTTGGTTAAATAGTTACTTGAATAATAGGTTCCAATATGTGAGTATTAATAACATGAAATCTAAACTTAGAAAAGTAACTTGTGGAGTTCCGCAAGGATCTGTTTTGGGACCTAAGTTACTTTTACTTTATATAAATGATATTTGTACAGCCAGTGATGCTTTAAAATATGTGATGTTTGCTGATGATACAAACTTATTTTGCTCTGGAAAAGACATAAAGAAATGACTGAAAACAGTGGAAACAGAACTCATGAAGTTAAATAGATGGTTTGTATTTAATAAAGTATCATTGAATGAAAGTAAAACAAAATTTATGTTATTTGGAGGTAGTAAAAGTAATATTAAAGTAGAATTGAATTTAAATAATGTTGAAATTGAAAGAGTATGTTACGTTTCGGTGTTGTCAGTGTTTTGTTTTTGCGTGACTGTCATGTGTTTCCTGTTTTACTTTGAAGGTCTGGTGTTATCTTAGTGTGTTCAGTTTACGTTTCCTTGTCTCGTCAGGTCTAATTTGCCCCAGCTGTGTTTCCCTCCTGTGGTCCATTCCCTGATTGCTCCCTCCATGTATTTAAGCCCTGTGTGTCAGTTGATCATGGTCGCGATCTCCCCTGTGTTTTAAATAGTTTGGTGTTTTGATGTAAATAAAACACCAAACTGTAAATAGCTGTGAATGGGTTTGTTAATATTTTCGTTTGAGACACCTTCGTTTTGGGATTTTGGTGGAGAGCTTTAGTTTTTTTTCTCGTGTGTTTTTTTTTCTTATTTTTATTTTCATACTTTGCACGCCGGTTGCCTAGGCCGGGGTGTAACAGAGTATATGAGACAAAATTTTTAGGAGTAATTATTGATGATAAACTTTG
>NW_024585837.1:0-1509 GCF_018398535.1 Haplochromis burtoni
ACACACACACACACAGGTCTTTATCACCAGATTCCACATTTATTTATAGTTTTCCCTGGGTTATGACTGAACACAGTCTGACAGCTGTCGGTCCCAGCTGATTTCCCTCTCTCCGCTCCTCTCCGTCTCACTATGAAAAGGGAAGGAAACCATCATCAGTCCAAATCACCATCAGCTGTTCTCACCGGCATCTCCAGCACCGCCCCGTTGAGCTCACTGCACCACTCCTCCCCTGGAGCCGCGCCCAGGACCACACCTCCGCCACAGTGACATAAACCGATTTGCAAAAACACTAAAAGAGCTGTTGGAAAGGTATGACTGGAGCCACTCCAGAGCCAGACCGGACACACCCACTATGTCCCAGACCCTGTTAATCAGGATGGTCAAAGGCAGATGTTAGTGTCCAGCAAAACCATAACCGTGGATGCTCCGGAGTCGGCTGACATCATAATGTCACTAATGACCTTAATTAATGCTGTTTCTGTTGAGTGACATTTGTGGAAACCAGACTGAAATTTGTCATAGATTTCGCGTTGTTCTAAAAAAGCGGTAAGTTGATCTGCAACTACTTTCTCCAGAATTTTTGACATTAATGGCAGCTCAGAGATAGGCCTATAATTCTTAAGCTGTGTTGGATCCAAGCTGCTCTTTTTCAATATGGGCTCAACAACAGCATGCTTTCAGAAGCTAGGGGAAAGAGAGGCACTGCATATTTCTACAATAGGGTAGGGTTCACCACTATGTGATGAAAGAGGAAGTGATTCTCCACCGTAGAGAGAGCCAACACCAAATGATAGTGCCATCTAAAGCAGCCACCAAGCTGTTTAGTTTAGTGTGTTGGAATATTCTCACTGTTTTCTATTTGATTCATGAGCTCTGAGGATGTCTGAGAGCTGCTCTCTGATGCCACATGGTTTCTGTGAAGAAATGTTGCTTACAGGAAATCAGACACACCTCTGTGGGTCATTTTACCCTCTGTGTGTGAGAGGCTGTTGGTAATGGTTTCTCTCACTGACGACACTGAGAGTTTAAATGTTTCTCCAAATACAACATTTAATGTCATGAATAATTATTTAGCATATGAGAAAATGAACTGTTTACATTCACATTAGTTTATGAAACACTGATTTGGACAGTATATTAGTGATAAGGTGATGTTCAAAGTCTATTTATAATTTCATCCAGCACATTTCAAAATAAATCTGTGAGAGTCAGTTTCATCATATGAGCAGCAACATTTGACTACGAAAAGCAGACATGTCTTGAGTTTATTTAATTCAATACATACAGTATAAAAATTAATCTAATAAGGAGTTTATACAATGTTGAATGAAATATTATTTGAGGTGGCAACAGATTCAGTGAAAACCCTGTCACAACGATATTTTTTCCTTTGGCTTTGAAGATCTTAGTTTTTGTGTGTTTACTACTCAGAACAATTGTCAATGGAAAATTGTATTTAGTAGTCAGTATAATCTTTTAGTGATATAAGTTTGCATATGGTAGAAT
>NW_024585837.1:2772-3805 GCF_018398535.1 Haplochromis burtoni
GAAGAGTATAGGTTTTTCCAAGCATGGAAAAGTGAAACTGAAAGGAGAACTGAAAATAAAATAAAAAAAGAGGAAAAGAAAAAACAACTAGCAGCAGCTTTAATAACCCCTGATGATGAAACTACAAAACAAGCATGCACCGAACAAAGACCTCCATTAATAGACCCACATAACTCTCTTTTAGACCCCTCCGTTAAACTTTCCGCACCAACTGTAGGAGAAACAACCAGCATTACATCAAAACCTCATTTTAAAGGGCCAACTATGGTAAAATAGACCAAGTTAAACAAAGTAACACGGAAAACCCACATGAATACATGGACAGGCTGAGACCAGTTTTCAGACAGAACTCAGGTCTAAATTATGCTGATGACCCGCAATCACCATACCAGCAAATATTTAAATGTGCTTTTATTAAAGGATTACTGCCAAGCATTAGGTCTCACGTAGAAAAATATTGGGTAACACAAGATACAGGCACAGTAGATGAGGCGCTTCAATATGCTAATCATGCACAAACAGTAGTGAAAAACGAAGAGAAGGCCTCAGTCTTTGCCCTAGACACTGACACCATCTTTACGGCTTTTAGTGGGAGTGGGGGCTACAAGGGAGTTTTCAGAGGTCAAAGGAGAGGGAGAGGAATGCATAGAGGAGAAGCAAGAAGTAGAGGCAGGTTTAGACAAACACCAAACAGGGATTTTAACACTACATGCTTGGAGTGTGGGAAAAAGGGACACTTTGCACGTGACTGTAAGACACAAAGAACACTTGACACAGAATGACTAGCTGCAACCACTGTGGCTGTAAACACCCAGATGGCTGAAAAAGAGAGCCACATAGATGAAAAAGAAGTAAAAGTTTTAACAAATGCGGAAAATAAATTAGAACAGGATGAAACTGAAGTATATAATGTTCATCAGCTAGTAAGTTTACTGGACGGGAAGCCAACGCTTACGATCTATGTAAATGGCAAAAAGTTGCAAGTGTTGTGTGACACAGGAGCTTGTAAAACAGTGCTTAAAGCAGAGCCCCC
>NW_024585837.1:5563-6743 GCF_018398535.1 Haplochromis burtoni
ATTTGGAGAAAAACAAAGGCCACTAGCCTTTTATTCAAGTAAACTCGATTCAGTGGCCTCGGGAATGCCAACCTGTGTACAAGCGTGTGCAGCAGCTGCAGAGGCAGTGCAAAAATCTGCCAACATAGTTTTGGGACACACCCTGACTGTTAGAGTACTGCATGCAGTAACTTCTATACTGCTACAAGCACATTTGCCTTTCTTAACACACGCGAGACAACTCTCCTATGTTGGCATATTGCTTTCACAATCCCATATCAACATAGTGAGATGTGGACCTTTAAATCCTAGCACATTGTTGCCAACACCCACAGAGGGAAAAACACATCGCTGCGTGGAAAAATTAGAAGAAGAAACTAAACCACGTGCTGACATTTACAGCACACCACAAGAAAGTTTCATTGACATTTTTGTTGATGGTTCAGCATCAAAAAATGCACTAGGGCGTAACTGTGTAGGATATGCAGTAACTACATCAGACACTATAGTGGAAGCAAGAGCTTTGCCACACACGCATTCAGCTCAGAGTGCAGATCTAATTGCAGTAATCAGAGCATGTGAGATACATGAAGGTAAGGATATTAATATCCACACAGACAGCCAGTATGTATTTGCAGCAGTTCACCACTTTGCAAAAATATGGGATGACAGGGGAATGGTTACCTCCTCTGGAAACCCAGTTCAGCACGCAGATTTGCTAAAGTGACTGTTACAGACAGTACATCTACCGCGACATTTAGCAATTTGTAAATGTGCAGCACATCAGAAAGATGAATCTGACATTACGAAGGGAAACAATTTCGCCGATAAAGCTGCAAAAGCAGCAGCCATGACAACTACAATTTTATTAGCCACTCATGAAAATCACACCATTCCGATATCTGTACTGCAGGACGAACAAAAAGCAGCACCATCAAAGGAACAAAAGCAATGGCTAAAGTATGGCGCAGTACTAGATATTGATGGTATAATGAAAATTGCAGGAAAACCCATTCTTCCTAAATCATTACACAAGACAGCCGCTCTAGTGAGCCATGGTTTAAGTCATGTCTCAACAGGAGGAATGACCTTTATAATAACCCAACAATTTTATGCTATACATTTTGAAACTTCAGCGAAAGAATATGTGAGAACATGTATGACCTGCCAAAAACATAATACCCAAGGTAATTTAAGACCA
>NW_024585838.1:0-6734 GCF_018398535.1 Haplochromis burtoni
AGACTATGCCTTAGCGAGGGGAAAAGGATTAAACCTGTAACAGCGGAGCTGGCGGCTGCATGAGCCCACACGCTAATATCCCGAGTCACACGGTAGATTCACTTCCTGACTCCCAGCATGCACTGCTCTCGTGCTGTCATGGTTACGAAGATACACGAGTCGCTACGAAGATACACGAGTCGCTCTAAGCTGTGATAACGAGATAAAAAGAACACATGAGAACACATTTCTAAAGGCATGACAGCATCTGTCAAGCAAAAATTAAAAATGTGATATATTACTGCTATAATTTGGTTATAACTTTAATTCTACATCTTTAAGTGGACATAAAAGTACTTAATTTGATACACTGTTTTGACGTAGTAAATTGAAGTGTTGATGATTGCTGTTGCTCATGGGATCTAGCTTAAAAATGCAAATAAGATAGCTAGCACATGTTTTCTTCAACTCTTGTTTTTTTCTCTCAGAAGAAGAATGTGTATGATAGCACCCCCTGGTGATCACAAACCAAACACAGGTTGCTATGTTTGTTTTTTTGGCAGAGTTTATCAGTTTATCCTTAACACGAACTAGTTCAAAATTCATTTGATCGGTATAAAAATGAATTTAGTCAATGTTCAAAGCTCATCATTAAAATACTTGTAGATAAATCCAGACTCTGTTGAGATAAATCTGTGTCTGTGTCAATCCCACACGTGTTTAATAGCCCACTCATTTAATAGCCCTTTGTGACCATGGCTACAGAAGTTTGACTCTTGCAAAAAATATAGGTCGGCCCTTTCAGGTAACATTGACAGTTACCTAAGATTCACAGTTCTGCAGGCTGTTTGGAGCCTTTGAGTTCAGATTTGCTGAATCACTGAAGTGCACTCCTGTGTATGTTAATTTTATACAACTTGCTCATGACAGCCCACATAAAAATGACAGCACTTTTGTTAATATTAGCATTTGACTTAAAAGCTACAGTTCACATATTATTAGGTTAATGTTTTAACAACCATTAGCATTTTAGCATATACCCTGCTGGTAGCACACTAGATGGAGTAAGGTAATGTTAAGAAACATGGTAGTCAGTGATCAACAACAAGCTTATTGGCTCAAAACACCTTATCTAATTATAAACTGATACGCACCTACTAGCATGCCCCTTTAAATTTCTTCATAAATGTTATTTAATGTTATTATTACGGCAGCACGGTGGTTAGCACTGTTGCCGCACAGCAAGAAGGTCCTGAGTTCAATTCCACCATCATGCCAGGGTCTTTCTTTGTGGAGTTTGCAGGTTCTCTCCCCGCGTTTGCGTGGGTTCTTTCCGGGCTCTCTCCAAAGACATGCAGCTTGTCGTGATAGGTTAATTGGTTAATCCGAATTGCCCATAGGTGTGAATGTGAGTGCGAATGGTTGTCTGTCCCTGTGTGTTGGCCCTGTGACAGACTGGCAACCTGTCCAGGATGTACCCTGCCTCTTGCCCTATGACAGCTGGGATAGATTCCAGCACCCCCTGCGACCCTTAAAAGGATAAGCAAATGGATGGATGGATGGAATTTTATTAATATCTTTAAAATAATAGCACCACAAACAAATTTTTTTGCAGCACAAACCTGTGACATCAACTTTTGTTTGATTTGGGTGATGTGGGGGGCTGGTTGACATTTTGACGTTTGTATTTTCATTAATATCTTTAAAACAGAGGCAGCACAAACGACAATTTTAGCAGCACAAACCAGCACAAACGTAGCACAGTTGATTGACAACCATTTTGTTTGATTTAAATAATGTGGGGGGGCTGGTTGACCTCTGATGACCTCTAGAAATTTTTATTAATATCTTTAAAATGATAGTAGCACAAACGAAAATTTTTGCAGCACAAACCAGCACAAACGTAGCACAGACGTTTGATACCACTTTTGTTGGATTTGAAGAAGGTGGGGGGGCCAACTTCACTCACATTCTGCAGCTTCCATAGAGGCTGGATTCTTCTGTCAACGACCGTGGCAGTAGCAGACTGTGGAGTTGCAGGTTGAAAGCTGACCCAAACACAGGACTCTGATGACGATGATGAACAGGGAGTTTATTTACCGCGGACGATACCAAAAAACTGTATACAAAATCAGGAACTGTGGATACCCTGGTGAGTCTTCCTGAATCCCACACAGTGCACAAGTGTCTATGAAAAAGTAAAAACAGCCACCCAAAAAACACTCCTGTTCCCACATTGTGACTCCAAAAAACAGGCTTTGCTCCCCGATTCCTGGCAATACATAACACACACAGGTTAGCAGGATCATTCACAATAGCGAGGGGTTTTTTTTTCATACAAAGTCCACAGCTGTACTGATAAGTGGGACCTTAGAATCCAGTGCAGACTGGAACTCAGCCACACTCTTAAATAGGTCACTCCTGACAACAGTCATCTGCTACAGCTGGCTTTGGATGACGGTAGCTGTAGCAGCCTCCAGTGTAGGAACACCTCTGGGGTCGCGATCCCTCTGGCAACCCAAAACTTCCAGGAGCATGAACACATAAAAATACGCAGGGATACGGGGTGGGGGGGTATTGGAAATTTGTCAGTTAGAAAAATTAAAAATGTCAGTTATTTATCAGTAATATGATGTCAGATGAAATGATAGTATCTTATATCTCCAAATGGAAATGTATTAAGCCGTGAGAGGAGCTGATATCCAGTTCGCTTACATTTCCAGATATCACTTAACTTACCGGACATTTTCATTCCGGTAAGTTCTATATATGTTCATATCACTCTTTATAGCTTAATAATATTATCGTTGGAGGTCTCGGAGGTTATAGAAATTGCGAACAAACATCGAATGGGAGTGACTTTGCAGACATACGTGCTATGTAATGATTCACTGATTCTTTCGCACAACTGTAGGGAAGCCTGCCTATGAAATGGCTGTAATATCTTGCCCGATTATCAATGTGGTAGTTTGCATCAACTTTACAATTATGGACACATAATATGACAACAAGATTTTAGCAGTTCATTGACAAATGTATAACATTAATTGTGGTAGGGGGTGAACCATGGCTATTACACTCGATGCACTCCAGCTGACACCTTGGTTTGAATGACGATGTACTCACAGTTTGGCGGCTTGAAAATAGCCAAATCTTGCACCCAGTCGTTAGTAAATTGGATGTGCGCCTCCAGCGATTTGTAATTACGAAACTGGTTCGCAGTGTAAGCGCTTACTCCACAAGCAAGATACATAAAGATATCGGGGTAGGATAATGGCGGTAAGTCGTCGGTGATTTTTACTCAACTGCCGTATTTCATATGGGTCCACATTTGCGATCCACTCTATTTTTTTTCAAGTAACCGCCGCTTCGCCTGTGGACGCAATCGGTCTCTATACCGTCCATTTTCTTTTGAGCTTCTTTTAAGCATGTTTATTGTGGTCGTCGTTCCAACACAGTGTGTTTGTTTTGATTTGTGGACCCGGAAGATGGTGCCACGCTCCCACAATACATTGCAGCATGACATCAACTCCAAAGCCCTATACATATGTACTATAATAAGACATCCCTTACTGATGATGATAAACAACTGCTATGCACTGCAAATTGGAAAAAGCACCAACAGATTATCATCTGTTGGTGCTTTATTAAGAGTCTTGCTGCAGCATTCTGCACAGTCTGAAGACAGATGGAGATATCATCTGAATTTCAGGAGCGGGACCACTCCTCCTTCATGCCCCCTTCGGCCTCAGGTTATAAAAAAACCCCTTCTCCAATACCTGCTCTTCTCATTTTTATGCGAACACCCATCGTCGTCAGACGCCTTGCAATTCTAAGAGCTTGATTCTTACTCACCCTTCGGCCCATAACCATGGATTCCTCGTCACTCAGCCCATCGGACCAAGACCTCACTCTTTCTCCACCTGATTTTCCCCGGGCAGTTCGGGATCTGCAAACTGATCTCCCCAGTGGAGCCACTGCGGAGTGCCCTATTACAGCTGGCCCGTCTGGCGCGCCTTCCAGCAGCCGTCCTCGCCGCGCAGCCGTCAGGTCTGCCATTCGCATTCCCCGGACCTCCTCTCTCCCCTTCCACGCAAAGCTACAACCTCCGATCCCCTCCCAGTAAAAGTTCTCGGCAGAGCTCCACTCCGGATCACCCTGAGGGGCATCTCTGGCCCGCGGAGCTTCCCGGAAACACGATCGCTCTCAGCCTTCAACTCCGAGGTTGCGCCGCCGTTCCCACGCTCCGGTGAGGTCTCCCGAAGATTCTCTGCCCACGAAGATCTCCGACTGGACCATCGCCCATCTCCAACGTGTTCTGAAAGACAGAGGCATCTGCTTTTGTCAATCCGATAACATGCCTCTCTCTGCATCTGCTAACCTTCGCCAACAAATCATCACTGGTAAATATGTAGATTTAGCTGAGCTCATTCTTCCTGCTCTTCCTAGGGTGATTGATGGCCACAACAGTTCCATTATTATACGTGATGCGGCCCCTTCTCGGTGGAAAGAGCTCACTCCAGTCGAGTTTTCTCTAGTCTTCTCGTTATACAGAGGCGTCCTCTGCACTGCTTTTCCCTCCCGAAGACAAGAGTTCGACTCCTATCTGACCATTATTCTCGGCCTTGCGTTACGATTTGGCAGCACCGGATTTTATCAGTACCACATCCAGTTTGCTTCTCAGGCAGCTGCTCATCTTCAACAGTTTAACCAAGACACCTTCTGGGGCAGTCTCCATTAGGAAATCTCCTGCCGCGTCTTCGCCGCCTATTCTTCTCTCTCCTGCAAGTTGTGCGGCACCCCATCACATCTCGCTTCTGCCTGCATAATCCCAGCCCAAAACAATCCACAGCCACACCGTCTGTAGAATATATATATACTGGAAGTGCTGGGTGTACAAGTCTGGCCTAAGTCTTCGGTCAGAAAGACTGCAGCAGTCCAGGAGTTTAGTTCACCGTCTTTAATGAAGCTTCACAGAAGATATGCACTTATAATTGTGGCAGGTGCAGTATCGGTGACTATAAGCATGGTTGTCTGGAAACAGAAACAGGTAACACTATAATTAGCAGGCTCAAAGACAACCAAACAACAATCAGAACACATCATCTACTCAGACGCAGCAATATTTTACAATGTCCACAAGGGGTCGCCGTAAGACCAGAAGTTGGCTAAATAGCACATATCTTCCCAGTTGCTAGTACTAAGGCAAGCATGTGGCAAGCTAACAACAGCTAAACTAAACAATAAACAACAGAAAAATCCTTTAACTGCGGGATATAATCATTGGGGGAGATTCTGGCCACTGGTATTAACTTAGTGCTTATTAATTAAATAATTAAATAAACCTACTAACGTGGTAGCAGTGTACTGAGGCATAACTTTAGCTTAAACATACACAAACAACTATAACTAGTATCATACCAGTTAACCTGTCAAAGGCAATAACACTTACAGTTTCATTAACGCACACGGAATCACACAAACTGCGATACAACTGCCATGCTCTGCTGCTGCTTTTCGTCCCTCACTCTCCCTCTGCGTGATGCGCACATGACCACTGGTGCGCTCATTTGGGTGCGCTTGGTTCTTGCCTCTAGACATCCTGAGGCCAAGTCAGCAGGGAATTTGCACAGCCGCCCCCAAATTCACTAAGTGAATTTGCAGAGCACAAATGTCCCTGCTGGATAATATATATATACACCCCTTCAGTTCTCTGGCATTTTTGGAAGAGTAATGGGTTTAGTCACGGGGCGAATGTATTTAACTCCTTTGATTTCGACCTCAGCTGTGCGTATCTTGCCATCATCACTGGAGATTACTTTAGTTACCCGCCCAACTGGCCACAGGGCTCTTGGGAGCTGTGGGTCAATCACCATGACCACTCGATCTACTGTGAGATCTGGGGTACTGATGCACCACTTGTGACGAAGCTGAAGGTTAGGTAGGTAATTGCGAGTAAACTGAACCCAGAAATGGTCGGCAAGCACTTGGCTGTGTCTCCAGCGGTGGGGCCCCAGTAAGTCACTCTTGCTGTACACTGCCTGTGGTAGGGATGCATCTCTCCGCCCCATAAGCAGAAGGTTAGGAGTAATGGGATCTGGGTCCGCAATGTCTGATGTTGCATAACCAAGGGGCTTCGAGTTAAGAATACCTTCCACTTCTACGAGCATAGTCATCAGCACTTCTTCTGGGACAGCTTGGTCTTTCAGGAAAACACGCAGGGAAGCTTTGACCGACTTGATTTCCCTCTCCCAGGTGCCTCCAAAATGTGGAGCAAGTGGTGGATTGAATTTGAAATCAATACTCTGCTCAGCGAGCTGTTGCTTCAAAACTGGTTCCATGGCAGCAAAATCTTCTCTGAGCTCCCTCTCTCCTCCTCTGAAGTTGGTGCCACCATCACAGAGAATCTCAAAGGGTTTTCCCCTCCTTGCTACAAAGTGCCGAAGAGCAAGCAAGAATGAACCTGTGTTCATGCTGCACAAAAGGTCTAGATGTACGCATCTGGTGGTCAGACATTTAAAGATAATACCCCACCTTTTCTCATGCCTCCGTCCTATTTTTATGGTGTAAGGACCAAAGCAGTCGACTCCAGTGGACCAGTATGGTGGTTTAGTGATGGTTTAGTAAGCTACATCTTACTATTCGTCACTGATTGAAGTAAATAAGAACAACCCCAGGTTTCTCTTCAGCACTGTAGCCAGGCTGACAAAAAGTCAGAGCTCTGTTGAGCCAACCATCCCTTTAACGTTAACTAG
>NW_024585839.1:0-1110 GCF_018398535.1 Haplochromis burtoni
GTGAATCCACCTCTATGTTTTAATTGATATATACTTTACCACATCTACACTGAATGCAAACACACCTATGTGGTGAGCTGTTGTAGAAATAATTAGTCAAGCAACTTAGGACGTTTTTAAGGGCAGCTATACTTTCAGATCCAGCAGGCATGAAGCAGCATTAGGATTTGCTTTGCACATTTCTGGCAGACAAAAGGCTCACACTCTCCCTTTGGCCTTGTTTTAGTGCTTATTTAGCTTAAAATGGAGTTACTGTGGGGGTTAATTAGAGCATTCAGAATTATTAAAGAGAGTGTACATGTTGTGTGGAAAAACTTCTCTTTGTTCTGCATGTAGCAGCTGGGTTGGAAAGTATGAAACCTTTGATATTGTACTCTGACCATTAATCATTGATGTGTACAAAATAAATACTGTTATTTTGTTTAGTTTCCCACCTTTCATTGTTTTACATTATTGAAAATTCTGTCTATGTCTAAGGTTTTTTCAGTTTTGATTTTACTTAATACTTTGGGGAAACTTACATTTTTAAGGAAATCTTCCTAATTTGTCTTTATTGAAAAATAGCCTTCTTTGATAAATCAAAATCTCAGCAGAGGTTTTTTTTGTATATTTTATAAATATATAGATAACAGCCATGCTTCTAAGTGAAAAGACATAAAATTGAAAGATTTTCAAATAATATAAACCTTGTTAGTTAAGCATGTTGAGTTTACATGTAGTGAAAACATAATTTAGAAATTTGCTATATTTACCTGAAAATGGTACTTCTTAATGATCTTACATTGCCAGAGAGACTTTTTGAAGTGAAGTTAGGTATTTATGGCTCAGTAAATGACAGTCACAATTTAATACTGTTTCTCAATGTATAAATGTAAGAATTTGCAAAAGGCAGTGATATTACCACCTACTAAAGAGCAAAAAGCAAGTGTCCCTATAAACTCATTGGTCACTTTATTAAGTACACATTGCTTGTACCTGGTTGGACTGGACCCCTTTTGCTTTCCTGCCTTAATTGCTCATGGCACAAATTAGACAAGGTGCTAGAAACAAAGTTTTTGGTCCATGTTGATAAGATGGCATCACACAGTTACTGCAGATTCATCAGCAGCA
>NW_024585839.1:2615-3649 GCF_018398535.1 Haplochromis burtoni
AGTGAAGTTTAGAATATGGGCAATACAGATGGAGCTGCAGTCCCCTACCACAGGCAGTTATATTGGATGCTCCATCAGTTACAAGGCACGTGTGATGTTATTCCCCATTTTTCCCTGAGGGATCACACAAGCTAAATTTCTTTCTATGTGTGTCCATTAAAGCTGACTGGATACTGGAATGTTTCCCATTCACAGAATGGCAGGTCACAACCAGGCATCCATGTTAATGGATGTCCACATATCTGCTGTTACCCTAATTGTTTCTACATTGGCTTTCCTTTTCTCAACCTGGATTTCTTTCCCACAACCACTGCCTTCACAGCCTAAAGGATGGGAAAAAAACCCAAAAAAAACCCCGGGTTGGATCCAGTTTTGACACAAATTCCTTATATCCTGTGCCCTCCAATATGCTGAGAGGCTAGTTGTCTTTGATAATCATTAATACCAAGGTCTCATCCAGGTCCTTCTTTCTGGTCACTAGTCAGTCTTTTTTATAATGTAGTATAGTAATAATAGATTATGGTATTATAGTATTATTATTGATAGAACTAATATAGTATTAGTTCTGTCAATTCCATTATTATAGTTGATAACAAAATGCAGTTGTGTCACCCACACTAACAAATTGACAACAGTAAGCTACAAAGTTGATCGATTGTGATAGATGTGTATTTATAAATTGTGCCAGTACTCGAACCACTTCCTGAACCAGCGAGACTTCAAACATCAGTGACAACACTCGAAAACACAAGAGTCGATACGCGCTTCACTAAACGCTTCCAGGATTTCCCAACGTACGGAAGCATCGGTGCAGTTTGACCAATTACTAGTGTTTACCCTTTCTCAGGTTACTTCTAATGGGCTTTATGATTTTATTTTGAATTTTTTCACCTTCCAATTAAAGGTGTGTTTTCAGTTTATTCAGTCTGTGTTTAGTCTGCATTTGGGACATAAATCCTGCATTTCATGACACATTGCAAGCAAAACCTATAACAGAAGCAAAGTTATGTGCAAATTAACCAAAGAGTTGATTG
>NW_024585839.1:5396-6734 GCF_018398535.1 Haplochromis burtoni
GTACGATATAAGCTGTTGTGCTGCATGCAGCTTTTTTTGTTTGTTTGTCCTCCGGTGTGCTGTAGGAGGATATTAGACTGCTTTGAGCAGAGTCTGATCAGATTTACAGTTGAGAGAGGGAATAAGACACATGGGAAATCTAATGTGCTACAGTATTGTGATAACAGACTGCATTCTCAAATTGTTTCACCAAGGTCCTGCAATAACACTCTGTGTAAATATGTCCACGTTGTTTATAGGAGTCATTTTAATGTTTGCATATTTCATTTTCAATGTACCGCAGATAATGCATTATTTATCACCATGCAGCTTTAATTAGACTGATGGCACTCAGCATCCAGTAAAGATTTGACTTTGACATATGTGGGTTGTTTTTGGTTGAATAACTTTGGATTCAACACATATAATATTACTGTAAAAACATTAATTCGATGCAATGTTTTTATGAAGCAAGTGTCAACTTGTTACAAACATCATAATTCTAAGGATCAGAATGGTGACTTTGATGTGTCCAGTGCTGATGCTGACTGAGCCTTTTCAGGCCAAGATTTTTGACAGATAAAGAAAGTCTCTGTATTGCATTATTTAAGCATAAGTGCCTGGTCTGAAAATATTATTCAATTTCACACACTAAAAGAATTCAAAGAGAATATTATGAATGTTGTTTCATTTCAAAGCTTTTGAGCTTCCATTTTACATTTGGAAAGAAAAGAACCATGTTTCAAGCTTCCTGAGAATTTCCTTGGTTTTGTCAGAGTGTCTTTTGTTATGTTCCCAATTCAAGTAGTGGACCATGTCCAGAGCTTTTGTTTTTGTGGGTGCCAGATGCTATAAAATGCTGAATGCCCTTGTCAATCTCTGGAGGTGCCCAGATAGACCATAATGATCTGGCAGTTGTCCAAGACAGCCAGAACACACGAGAAGACAAGGCACAGCTAATGATACTGCAGGTTGGAACTGGTCGTCTTCTCACTTTATCTCATCCTATAACAAGCATATAGCAGCTTGTGTAGTACACTATTGAGTACTGCAGTGAGAAAAGTGTGGCAGTTTGAGTGCTTTTCTAGTGGCCAGTAACTGAACTGACTTGATGTAGGGACCACACAGAGTACTGCAACTTTTATCTTCAGTGTGTGACATACACCATTCTGATATTTTTTATTTTTTTGGTATATAATTGTATTTATCTAATCCTCATCCAGTGGAGGTTTTGGACACACAAGCTCAGAATAAGCAGAACTCGAGGGTCTATCAAAAATGTATAGAAGTATGTGGAAATCCCTTAGGCTACGTTCACACTGCAGGTGAAAGCGCATTAAATCAGACTTTTTTGACTCT
>NW_024585840.1:0-1185 GCF_018398535.1 Haplochromis burtoni
AAAAAAAAGCACCGAAATAAAGCACCGAAATGTGCGCTGCTTTTCGGTCTGGTTACTACCGTTTATGTCAGAACCGGTGCCATGATGGCACCGTACACCGGTACCCATCCCTAGTTATAAGTGATCTCTTTTTAAGAGATCAAAAGGGGGAATTGTGAGATTGTTTTGTTATTATGTGTTATCTTATATCTGTAGTTAAAGTAGTTGAATTATGTTAACTGCCGTAGGTCATATAATATCTTTTAGTTTAGATGTTGTGCTGTGTATGTAGTTTAGTTCTTATTATACTTTTGGGTTAAAAGAACATATTCATTTATTAGTTTATTAGATAAGTGTGCATCACTCTGTATCCTTGATCTGCTGTGAATGTCTTACACTGTTTTCTTGACATGCTTTACTGCTGAATCATAGAAGGGAAGGTTGTATGCAGGAGACTCTGTGTCTAGGATAGAAGAGATAGACCACATTCCATACCCCCACCTTTACAGAGAGCAGAGAAACAAGGAGCCGAGGTCATAACTTAGGTGCAGTGTGAGAGAAAGAATGTGAATGTTTAGGCTTTTACGACTAGGTGGGGGCCACTAGAGGCTATAAGAGGCTGTGAGATCTGTCACCATTTCGAGACCTGCTGTGACCCTCGGCAAGCAGCTCTCCCGTCCGGACGTTCTTATGCTCTTAAGTGTTGAATTGTATGGAAATAAAGGATTGTTGATTGAGCATATATACACCGAGTATTGTCCTTCCTTCAGCCCAAAGATTCAAAGAATTGGGAGATTTCAACAATGGCCAGGAAGCGTTCACGATGTCTTCTCAAGCGCTGTTAATTGGCATCTGTCTCGTGTCAGTGACGTAAAAGACGGATTTAATGCGACGTGACCATCAAACAGCAGTCGCTTTCTGAAACATCGGATATGTATTGGATTCAGGACCACATACGAAAGTGACCCAGATCGGATTTGAAAATATTGGATTTGTGCCGTTCACACGGTCACACCATGATCGGATATGGGTCGCACAGGGTCCAAAAAGTCGGATTTGATGCGCTTTCACCTGCAGTGTGAACGTAACCTAATGTGGAGAACACCAGATCTGCAGCAGGGTTTGGATTTTTGTCGTTTTATCTTGATGGCATGTGAACAAGGTATTTTTTGTTTGATTGTTTGTTTGTTTTAAATCAGCTAACTT
>NW_024585840.1:2752-4998 GCF_018398535.1 Haplochromis burtoni
GGTCTAAAGTTACATACAGAACCATTTAAACTGTTGATCACAGTAACAAATGTTTAAGTGCAGAGTAACTGACTGATAATCAGTGTGGATTCCAATCAATCAATAATATATAATCATGTGTCTTCAAACACAAGCGATCCAAAATGTGTCCTGAAATAAGAGCTGAACATCTGGTCCAAACATCACAGAGCAGAAACAAACAGTGAAACTGTTAAAGGAGGAAACAAAGCAAACTTACAGTTTCTTCACACACCAACAACAAGCTCCACTCCACACCTGGACACTAAACACGGACACACAGGTGAGCTGCTTCCTGGAAGGAGGCGGGACTCCACCTGAAGTAGGACAGGTATCAGGGGCGGGAGTCAGATTTTCACATTAAGAGCATGCTATTCTCTAGTTAATTTAAGATTTGGCTCATTCCTTCTCATTGCCATTTCAAGGTGCTAACACTTATTTCATGTGGGAAAGCGCCCCTTAACCACTTCAAAGTTTATACGTCACAGTTCTTTAATACGTCGGCTCAACTGTCAACAACGTTGAGTCCAGATGTGTGGACAGCTTTCGTGCCTCCTCAAACCTTTGTTCAAGTTCAGTACAGTGGTCCCTCATTATAACGCGGTTGTACAAAAGGCCAGCCAGTTGGCAGAACTGACAAACAGAGTCACATCTGCCGAGTAAATATATCAGTATACAGCTGCCAAATAGCCAATGAGCGGGAAGGCAACCCATCCTCTTCGCCAATCAGAAGACACAATTCTACCTCATCATTACGCACACACTTCGACGCAGAGAGTTCGGTCAGAGCTGCAGGTGGGGGAGAGTCAGCAGAGGTGTGCGTCCATGAGATTGTAAGTTTCTGTGTTTTATCCTGTTTGTTCTTTGCTGCGGCCATTATCCTCCTTTGTTTAAATCCTTGGCGCACACTTAGTTTACTGAATGTTACTGTCATTTACTGCGAAGCAGCCTCTGCCACGCGGTCATCATAGGACCGTCACTAATTTCTCATGTTGGCACTTGTGTAAAGTGCCTAGTTAGGATTTATGTAAATAGTTGTGACGGAGTTACACCGTCCTGGGCCGCAGACAGCTGATCTGGGCGCATACACGCACCACCACCATTAGTTTCTACAATTACCGTGAATGTTTGACTTTTCATTTGCAGGCACAGAAGCTAATGAAGACTAAGCATACCTTCATGATCCTAAAGAGAAACTGGTTTGCAGGCTAAACATAAGCAGTGTAAGTCTTGGCAATGTAAGAACAGAGCACCACCCAGAGATAAACACTGTCATTTACACTGTTCAGGATTATGGTCGTACTGTAAGCAGCTGGAGTTTAAATGTATTGTATGTATGTAAGAATTCCTCTGGGTTATTCAAAGAAAAGGCTGAGGATGAGTTGATTAGAGGACAGAGTTTAAATACATTGACTGAGCCATATGACCTTTACAGACAGCTGGGACCAGAGTCTAGCTTTGCATGAACAGTTTCTAACTGGAAGCTGTAAAATAACAGATCAAAGACGAGTGAGAGTTTGAACTGTTGAAATAGAGGAGACAGAAATATAAACAACATTTCCAGTGCACATTAATTTATGCATCACAATCCCAGGATATACAAAAAAAGAGCAAAGAGAAATCTCTCTTCCTGTCCAGTTCAGGTTTGGCTTTAATCCGGATCTGCGTCAGCAACATGTATGGCTGGATTATTTTCCTTTAGGCTTAACTTAGATTTTTAAGTTAATCAGTTCTAAGTTATCCACTCAGTTCTAATATCTTAATGTAAGTAGGTGCAGTTCAGATTAATGCAACCCTTTCACTCACTGGACCTACAGAGTGATCATTTAGGAATGTTCAGTGGCCTAAATGAGTTACCGGTCCAGTGCCAACAAAGTGATTGGAATTAGTGCTATAGAAATCTAGTTTCCATAAAACTCAGAGAGAAACTATTCAAACTGACAATCCAATTTGTAATCACGTCTTGCGATAAGCCCTCAGAGATTATGGTCCTATTAAAATCTTTCTTTCTTAAATGGGAGGTGATCCAGCGTTAACAAAGAGGTGGAGTCGAGGCAGTCGAGGATTTTCAATGCGAAGATCTCTAATTGGTATAAAAACCTGGCTTGTCGGCAAAATAACGCAAAATACACTCTCTAGTTTTTACCTTAGCTCTCAGTGCTTCAACAGCAGATTTGATAAAGAAAACAAGGGAAAAAGGTGCTAAATGACAGTATAGAAAAAAAAAC
>NW_024585840.1:5206-6734 GCF_018398535.1 Haplochromis burtoni
CTTTGACTCAGGTCTAAATAAAAACCCAAACAAATCTGATTTTAGCTACAAGGACTAAAGTTTACGTCATTACTCTCTCTTACTCTTTTTCCCTTGTCCAGCTTTCTCTTGCTTGCTCTCTTCTGCAGCTTTTCCCCTCCCACTAGTGAGTGGGACTCTGGTTACAGTATGGATGGGAAGCTTGAAACAGACATGTTGACACTGTGCCAAGCTTCCCAAGCGCCGATGGTTCGAAACACTGAACCACACCAGTGTTTTGAACCACACTGCTCAGAAGTTTGGTTTAAAACAACCAGGTGGCCTGACCCTGACTCCACAAGGCTTTAGTGCCCGAGTTTCAACAAGTTGCATAGCTGCTGCTTCTCGTCATTGCCGGGCACAAGGATTCCTATTTTTTAATAACCAGACTCTATATTATTTACTGAAATAATGTTTTTGATACTATCACTTCTATTTATTACAGAGAGAAAGTGAGAGACAGAGACTAATGACTGAGATTAACTCATATTAGCAGAGAGAGAGTGGCACACTGAGCTCTATAATAATTAAAATATCTCAATAAAAACGGCCTCTGCTTGTGGACGCACAGGTAAGACTTGTTTGTAAAAAGCTCACCAATCTGATCACCTGAGTTTATTCCAAATAATCATTGCACTAACAGAGAAATGCTTATCATCCTTGTTCTAAGCAAAGATTTTGGGATAACCAGCAGAGCCTCTGCTGGGGACCTCAGATTATAATTGGGTTATGAATATTATGAATGGATTATGAATAATATGTGACAAGATCTGATTCCAGAGCACGATGATGGGTTACAAAAATCTAACCTAGAGAAAATCTAACATGTATATCACCATCTTTAATGTCTTTTGGATAGACCTAATGTAACTAATAGCTAATGTAACTGAGTCTTCTACATGGCATAAAACAAGACTGATTCCGGATCAGATTGTCAAAAGTGAAGTGGGGATGTTTAGAAAATTGGTTCATCTTCAGGGACAAAGCAGTCAGAAGTGTTGAATATGGGTTAGCTGCAATAGGGCCAGTAATAATGACAACGGTTTGATCTGTATTTAGCTACAAGATGTTTTGTGCCATCTAGGATTTAATATTATGGATGTGGTCATTCAATGTGCTGAGTTAGGGTTAGGGTCACAAATCATTCATGTGCACATCAACTGAAATCCTCCTTTCCATCATGTGTGCTGTACAAATATCAGCTGCTTCTTTCCTGCTTCCTCTCAGTGTCAGCTGAGAGAATGACAAACCCACTATGTGTCAACATTTGATGGATGATGACACAGAAATATAAAATGATATTGACCTAAATCTGTCCTGATGATAAAGAGAAGCTTTGATGAGTTGTGCAGCCCTGAAATCTTTGCTATTGTCACTTGATAACAGCAGCTGTTTAAAGTTACTGAGTGTGTTTGACAGTAAAGTGAATGTAAATGTGAGACACTGTGTGCTCACAGCTAAAGGCTGCAGTCAGCTGTGTTAGAGCCTCTTTCACACTATGATCCTTTAA
>NW_024585841.1:0-4155 GCF_018398535.1 Haplochromis burtoni
ATGGAAAAGAGAAAGAAGAAGAAAAGTCGGGAAGACAATTAACAAAAGGAGAGAGAAAGACAAATAGAGGAGAAGAGAGAGAGAGAGGAAAAAGACACTAAAAACTAGTTAGATAACCTAGTAAGAATAAGAAAAAACAAAACAACACAGTAGGGAAATCACGGCAACAACCAACATAAGCATGAGTAACAGTAAATAATAAGTACTGAATGTTACCGAGCAGCATACAAGACTGATAATGCATGATATGTTTAGGGGCAGCAGCCAACCAAGATAGTATGTGTCTGTGAGTACCTGTTTGTACACAGGCAGGTACTCAGGTGTGAGCACCTGTGTTTGTAAGCCCGCTTGTATTCCTATTCCATGGTTCTCAATGTAACTTACAGTTTGTTTAGTTAGGAGACAAACAGTGTTCATTCAACCTCTTCTGAGAAATAGTAAACCATAACTGTGGTCCACATATCCCGACTTTAAAAAAACCTGGGTTAAAAAAACTTCATTATGTGGTACCTGAGTGAAGTCCCAGTATATCCCCATTCCTTTCTGCACAGCCTCCTTACAGTTGTACAGGCCAGGCTCAGTTTCTTCTGTGCCTATGTCAGCTAAACAGCGGTTGTCATTGTACTTATGTGCCTTGATGCCACCAATGTAGAGCTCACCCGTTCCACGATAATATGCCAACTTAAAAGATAAAAGAGACAAAGGTCAAAATGATATCAAGATGTAAAAAAGTCAAACAAATGACACAGACAACAGGGTTTCAGACCACAAGGGATGATCATAAGCATGTGTAACTTATGTATGTCTTTTAATATACATAATAAATACACGTAATCTGAATTTGGCTCCGCCCTCCTTGCTTCCAGCAGGACTGCAAAATTAAACATCACTCTCTGGAAGTCCCATTCATGTGTTTTACATTTGTGCCTTTGTGATGGTTCTTGAGCTCAACCAGTGTGTAGCAAAGAAGGAACTTTAGTTTAAGCAACTTTGTGTTTCTGTGGACAAGAAATTATCTTAATGCCACTGCACATACACAAATGCATGTGCTTGGAATGGGACATCCTGTGCGTGATTTAAAAATACCAGCCGCACTGGAAGCAGTCTCAGGTTGAACAAAGGTTTAAAATGGTTGACTTTTGTTGGTGTTTTTTGTTAGTTTGTTTGTTTTTATCTTAACTTTACGAATGCACCTCTGTTACTCATGATTCTGGACAAACATGTCACTACTTCACTTACTTGAGAAACATAATAGTGGCAGTTGTAGGCAATAGGTGTGTGACCTGGTACTGGACCTTGGTCTAGGCACATGTCAGCATCAAGGTTCTTCATCTGTCAATATGATGGATAAAAGCAAATCATGGAAAAACACAGATTCCCACAAATCCCGCAGGACTCGACTGTAACAAACTTACTAAGCAACAGAGAAGAGTCAACTTACTCCTCCGTATGCGAGGAGGTCGTCCCAGGGATCCAGCTTAGGATACACATTATCCAGGTACCATTTGAAAGGTTTACAGTTCAGCCTTTCTCTGAGTTTCTTCCTCTCTGAAATGTCGCCTATGTCAATTCCATGATTCTGCAGGAACAAAGAAAAAGATGTGAATCGATTCATAGATTGTGACTGAGGAAGAATTTGAAGAAAGATTTTCGTTAAATGTCGATGTTAAAAACACAAAGAGCTCTCAAAGGCCTCATGATTCTGTGAACAGGAGAATGAAATATCCTTTAGAAAAAACATAATTTGCTGTTTGTGTCAGTGCCACAAAACACCTCAAATGGGATGTTCCAAGCCAAGTTAACGTTGTGCTTGTATTCATCCATCCAGATCTCTGCAACTCTGAGGGCATTTCTCTTCATGGCAGGACCCAGGTCAGGCATGTAGGGCTTGTGGGCCCTCTCGATGTGGGCGATCTTGGAACATGGAACAACTTCAACACTGCCTCCACATGTCCATACCTACATGAAAAAAAAGTGCACCTTAAAAAAAAATACATATTTCAACACTCATGACTGCTCCACAACTCTTCTTTAAAATCATTATTATGAAAGAAAATTTATAACCATGTGGTCTTTACTCACACGAATTCCCAGCTCAACATTTTCTCCACCATACACTTTCATTCCTTCATCAAGGACTCCAATTTCCCCCAGAAACTTTCTATCAGCAACCATGATCCCCATGACAGATGGACTCCTAAAGTCAAAGAAGAGATCTCTATTTTAACTATTGTACATTGATATTAGATCATAATGATAGAGTTAATATGGCTGTTATATAAACATTGATTTCACTTGAACTTACTTGCCAGGCAGTGAACCGTCATTAAGTTTGTAATACTCGGGTGTAAAACTCTCATACATGCACCACAGAGCCCAGTCGAAGGCGTGTGCACTGGGATGATATGTAGTAACCTTGAGATCATCAAAGCTGACTTTATCAAACACCGGGAAAACCACCACAGTTCGGTCAGCTTTAATCTGTGTCAGCAGAGGTTCAGCCCTGTATGAAGGAGGGGAAAAAATGATGGTTCAAAAAATGTTACATAATAAGTGGAAGTCACACCCTTAAAGACTTCAGTGGAAGCACACACCCAGCTGTCGCATTTAATGGTCACTTCACTTGATCTCTTTTATTTTTCAAAAGATACACCCACCTGTTCAACTTTTAATTGATGCACAGGGTTGGGATGCTGTGACAGTTTGTTGTTTTAAAAATAATTCTTTAACAAATAATTGTCTAAGCAGCATCTGCGTCATCACCACCAGCACCATAACACAAGTTAATTACTGTCTCAGTGAATCTGCTCAATGGTTTGAAGACCATAGTGTGGTTGTACAGAGATCACTGCTCAGTGGGTTACTGGGAAGTTGCAACTGTGTGTAACGCTTGTGTGTTTAAGAAGGTAAACATGTTAATCTCAGCAAGTTGATTCTGAAACTGTGACACCAGCCAGCTATGGCCTCAAATCAGTGGAATGAACAAGTGAATGAAAACATACACTTTTGCCATGTTCCTACCACATCTCATGGACTTCAATGTGTGCGTCCAGGATGGCCACCACGTCAGCAGTAGCAGCCCTGCACCCGGATGCTCTGGCATAAGCGAGACCTCTCTGCTCACTGTGCCTCACTCTCACAATATGGAGATTAGGGTTCTCCTGCTCAAGCGACTTTTAAAGGTCACCCTTCAGATTTTCTGAATTGTATAAAGAAAAAGATCCTTCGTAGACCTTTTTGTTTGTTTTTTTGTTTTCCCAGGGTTTTTGGGTGGGTCATTGACACTACAGTCAGTGAGTCATACTTTGGCACTGCAACAGACAGGCGACTGTGGCGGGGCGTGGTCTGCGATGCTGCTGCAGGTGAGATGGATGCACCTGCATGGCATCTACTATCATGCCTCGCCAATTTAGAAGTCTTTGCTCAGTCTGAGTTGTTGTTTTGGTGATGTGTGCGGCTGGCAGCAGGAAAGCTGTGCCCGTTCGTGTGTGTTTAACAGCAACTGTGAAATAAAGCGTGCTGAAAAGCATTGAAATGTTACCCGGTCTGCCGTGGTTTATCACAGCAGACCTATTCAGAGTGTACACTGTCTCTTGCTGTATGACAGGTGGGAGAGGCTTCAGCCCTCTCATGAACCTGAACTGGATAAGCAAACAAAACTGAATGGCTAACTGGCTGGATTGGTGGATCATTTTAAATGAACCAAGCAAGAAAACTAGTTTGACCACAAACATGTGTGACATGTCACAGCTTCTGTAGGAAAAGTGTATTTGCAAAACCACTGTTTTAAAGGTTAACTGATTAGAGAGACCAAGTATGATTCAGTGTTTTGTAATTATCTGTTTGTAAATATATTGTGAATGATTAGAAGTGTATTGTGCATCTAACAGATAATCTTCAGTTACCTTTTGATGATTAGCTTGAACTAGTAGACATAAACAGGAAAGGAATGTGATAGGCATGTAGGGGAGACCGGGGACAGTTGTAACATTTCTGTCTGTATCTTGGAGATCTTTTAAGGTAGTGGATTCAAAATACAATGCAAAGTATTTACATGTCTCTGCTATTAAATAGTAGAGCTATTCCCTCTGCAACGCAGTTGATAATCGCATGGCATCGTCTCAAACACAAAGAGTGAAATGTTACAATTAACCC
>NW_024585841.1:4890-6733 GCF_018398535.1 Haplochromis burtoni
TATAGTCTGGATTAGTTGTAACATACCCCGGGGTGAGATGTGACACAATGAAACAAGGGTACTGACAAAATCTTAACATGTAATCTTTTTTTATTCAACACCTGAATGCACTTATAAACATTTATGTAGCAGGTCTGTGGGTTTTCATCACAGCCTGATGAGGGAGCAGCTTGGAGGTCAGTTAGAAGACTGGAGATGTGAGCATCTGGAGGAGTGGTCATGTCGTCAGCTGTAGGACTGGTGAGATGAGCAGCAAGAAGAGCGGACTGTTGGTCAGCTGGAGAAATGTCCATATGGACTGTTGGAGAACGACAATCTGTGACCTGTGATGGAGCAAAGTCACTTTCCTCAAATATGTTTGGATTGTATGGCCAAATTCCACAGCACTGGAATTCAGCCTGTATATTCTTTGGCGTAGCTGCTGCTGGAAGTTCCATCCTGACGAGACCTGGTATTTCATATATTGTCATGGTCTTTCCTGGATTCATTCTCATCCAGGAATCACTTGCACTGTTTACCATCTTTTTCAGTGGGCCATAAACACTCCTGTTGAGTGGTTGGAGTTTGTGACGGCAGTGAGGGGGAAATGTGAGCATCACAATTCCATTGCTCTTGCAGAAGTCAATGGCTGCAACTGACAGGTGTGAACTGTGGTTATCCATGAGAGGAATCACTTTTTTTCATGGCTGACCTTGGTGTGGTTTGCAAAGTGCTTCAGAAAGATGAGGAACTCTTCTTCTTGCATCCATCCTGATTGATTTCCACTGCCAATACTTGCTACTGGCCCATCTCTGACAAAGTGGTCTGCATAACGTATGTGTGGGAAACATTGGAGGAATTGTGTTGCCAGTGGCATTGACTGCACATACAAGGGTGACCAGTGAACCTCTCTCTGTTGATGTCATTGCCCCAACTTGTTTAGTGCCAGGTTTTGCAATCACTCTGTCCGGGGTTAATATTCCATATGTCATTTGCAGTTAAGTTGTGTCTCTTTAGCAATTCATCAAATTTTTTGAAAAGCATTGCTACATTGTGTTTATTAAAACTGGTGGCCCGTGCCAGACTTGTAGCCTCTGCACTTCTAATGGACAAAGTTGGGTTTAGTTTCATGTAGGCTGAGAATTAAGCTTTATCATCACTTTACAGTTTCTCGTCCAAGTTGCTTAGATTTCTTTTTCCTTCTGTAATATGCGAGCTTGTCTGGCGATGTCTGCATTCTTTTTTGTAAGATGTTCATTCAAGTATACTCCGCTTCCTCTCAGCTGTCTGGACTGCCTCAGTAAGTCAGTTTTGTGTTTTCGATTTACAAATCTCATTACTATCGCTGGAGATACTTTAGCATTCTTTCTGGGAAGGGTATAGCATGCTGCAATGTTGTTACTGTGCAGGGGCAAAAAACTCCACAACTTGCCGCTCCAGTGTTTGCAGCTCCTCTACCGGGGGCTCATCACCACCAGTTTTTACACCGGTCCCAGTCTCAATGACTCTCGCGTAACTCCTATGTTTGGTTTCCAGACCAGTAATTATCACATCCTAAAGTCGTGTCTGGTGTTCCAACTCGTCCACTTTCCTTTCTAAGAGTTGGATTTTCTTGTCTTTCTGTGTAATCAAGTTTTTTAGTAGCTGTAGCTGTAGCTGCGCCCGCCATCTATGCCCAGCCGATGTTCTTTCCAAAATACTGAGAGGCACCCCTCGGTCAGTCTTTCTTTTCCATGACCTAGGCATACTGTAATTCAAAGAAAACAAAAAAAATATTAGTTAAATTAATAGTGGGGTAAGTTGTAACATTTGCATGGTTGTCACAACTAACCCAGACTGTTGTTGTTACAACTGACCCAGACTC
>NW_024585842.1:0-6732 GCF_018398535.1 Haplochromis burtoni
AAACATTTGACAGATTTTCGAGCGCCGTGTACCACATAAAATCGTTTCGAGGTCAGTAAACACAACCAGAATTTATACATAGGGCACACAGGATTATAAGGGGCACTGTTTTTTTTTTCTTTAAAAAATGTTACAAAAACACACCTGCTGTCCTTTTTTCAGGTAGAGTGCTCTAATGTGGCAGATTGAATGAAGCAATTACTACTGTGAGTCACACTGTTAGTAATAGTTGTGACCATTTTTGTTCTTCATTCCTGTTGTATTAGATTTTAAACGTTGGTGTAAACAACTTTAACAACAGCTTCAAAAACATCTGTGTCACAGACATGTTATAACACAGACTTTATTTTCTTTTGAAACAGTGAACAATTAACGCTGATCATATCTTGTTTGCAGTTTAATTGGTGGATCTGTGGGTGACATTTATTGTCACCTAGTTAATATTTGAAGAAACCCATAACTGCACTCTGTTTAAAAGCTGATTTCTATGTCATGTGAACTAGTCACATGAACTCCTGTTAACTTCATTTGTTGATGCTGAACTGCAGACGCACACTTTGACTCATATCGATACACTTTATAGGTATTCTTTCCACTATTGTCGAGCGGTTTTACATAATATTCTTTGTACTACTGTACATGCATGTGTGTCTTTACTTGTATAAAGTTGTGTGTGACCCTAGTTTGTCCTTGTGCTCATGTTGGTTGTGTCTTTTCTTTCTCACCTTCTCTCAAGCTTACTTCTGCACCCTGATGCTCCTCAATCAGCTCTAATGGATCCAGATGGTGGGATTCATGTTTTCAGTATTTGTTTTCAAAGTGCTGCTGGGAAGAGGGGGAGCTGGGTGGGCAGAAACTATGAGCTATATCAGGTATCATATAAGATAGTACTCGTAGGTGAGAAGATGGAGAATGGCTGCTTGGATAACTGTTCTGCTTTGCCTTACTTGGCACGCACTGGGTGATGATGGCGAGGGTGGTTACCAGTGCCCTGGCCGGGTTTCAAAGCAAGCGTGTGGCAGTGGCGTAGAGGGGGGGGAGCTGAGTCTTCAGTGATTTTGGGGCTTTTTGGAGAGGCATGGCATAGCTCATGAGTGTCCAACTCCAGGCCTTGAGGGCCGGTGTCCTGCAGGTTTGAGATGTGTCCCTGATCCAGCACAGCTGATTTAAATGGCTAAATGACCTCCTCAACATGTCTTGAAGTTCTCCGGAGGCCTGGTAATGAATTAATCATTTCATTCAGGTGTGTTGACCCAGGTTGAGATCTAAAACCTGCAGTACACCGGCCCTCGAGGCCTGCAGTTGGACACCCCTGGCGTAGCTGCAAGCAGAATGGCAAAAACCTGCTGATAACTGGAAATTCCTCGAGATGGGAGAGGTAAGATTTCCAGATGAGTTATATAGTAGCAGGTGTGTAGTTCTACATAGAAGATGATATACAAAAGTTACTAAAGAGTAAACGCAGAGAAATGAAGACAAGAGACAGAGCCCATTTACTACCATGGCAGGAATACAAACTGGTGGAGATCTATCACCACAGCTCCTAAATGCACAGCCTCTTGATTTCAAACTACCTGCAGATGTGAGTGGATGAGCTCAAGGAAGCAACTCCACACAGAGGTGGAGACCAGAACAAAGCTGCCTCAGACCGTCCGATCTGGCCCAGTCCCTGACTTTCACTCATTTAGAATTTATACATATCTTGAGTTCCCTCAGTCAAATGGACTCAGTGAAAGAGCTGTCCGGAGTGCTAAAAGACTCCTTGAAACATCAAAAAGAGATGGAACTGATTTCTATTTGAACCTGTTACATCTACGCAACACGCCACGAGACAACATTCTTGGCTCACCAGCACAGAGGCTGCTATCAAGACGAACGCGGTCAACCCTTCCTGTGTGCAAAAAACTGCTAACACCAACAGCAAAAGTGACAACCACTATCAAAACTCAACTCACAAAAAAGCGTAAAACTCAAAAACAGCACTACGACAAGTCCAGCAAGCTGCTCAGTCCATTAACACCAAACGAGGTGGTGAGATTACAAACACAGAGAGGACATGACAAGATTGGAGTTGTAAGTAAAGTATGTGCTGAACCTCGCTCATATGTCGTTGAGTCGGGTGGAAAAGAATACAGGCGCAACAGACAACATCTTCTGCCTGTGAGCGAGCCTCAACCCGAAAAGCTCGCTACAACACAAGATGAACTGGACACATCTCGACGAGTGGATGAAACTGAACCTAATAAAACACAAACCAACAAACATGAAACAATTCAAGTTCAACTCGACCCACCACAACATGGCACAAAACAGTCAGAACAGGTGATAACACCTACAAAATGCCAAGTACGCTCTGATGACAACTTGTACCGAACCAGATCTGGTAGAGTGTCTAAACCGAATAGTAAATACGTGGATTAAAAGCACACTGGTGCTGTATTTTCTGTTTTGAAATGTGTTTTATCTCGTGTTATGTTATTGCATACTTGTCGCAGTTATGACAATGATTACTGTGAATTTCATTTGATATTTGAACCTTCATTTTGTTGTGTAATCCATAACCTGATAAGTTCTTCCATTACGGTGGTGTTGTTTGATTTGGGTTTGCCTGAAAAGTGCAAAACTAAGAAGAAGAAAAAAACTGAAAAGGGGGATGTAGATAACAGCAATGTTATGGTTGTCCATACTGCCTCCCGTTGCTGCTGTTACGGAGAGTTCCAGCAGGTGTCGCTGTGGTTCTCTCTGGGGGTTATGTGTACTTCCTGTTACGAGTGTACAACGTTCATGTTGGCTGCTAATAAACGCCTGGCATACAGTTACAGCAGACTGATTATTATAAGCAAACCTACAGTGAGGTAACTTCAGGTTTAACCACGTGTTTGTAGTTGGGACACCAGATTGACCAGTGGTCGGCAACCTGCGGCTCCGGAGCCTCATGCGGCTCTTTAGTCCTTTTAGTGCGGCTCCGTGTGGCTTGGGAAAATATATATATATATTTTTTAAGTAATTAGCTGAAGTGTATTTTATTTATGTTAGTTCTTTTTTAACTTGTAGTTCTAAATTGGAAGATTATTGTGATATTGAAATATAAAAATAAAATTATATTCTTTTATTTTTTCATCACTCAAAATAAGCGTCACACTCGCGGAAGCCGGTGTACCCGCCGAAACGCCGTGCATTTATCGAGACTTTCAACCCCAGGTAGGCCAATTATGGATCTTCGGATCCACATTATGTCAGCAGCTATTCTCCACCGTGAACTATGTTAAAAACAAACACCGCTCACGCCTCACAGATGACAGCTTACAGTCCTGCGTAAAGATGAAAGTGACTTCGTACAGCCCCGATTTGCAGACGCTGTGCGCAGAGGTTCAGGAGCAGAAGTCCCATTGTAAACATACCACGGCAGACCCGACGATGTTTCCATGAACATGCTTTTCAGCATCTCTTTATTGACCACTTTTCACACACGGTTGCTGTACGCATACAGCCGGCTGTAGCTTTTCAGCTCACAGCCCGACACATACCAACACAACAACAGCATAGAGATGGCACAGACGTTAAGCGGCGAGGCGTGATTGCGGGTGCGCTCAGGTGCGTCCGCCTCTCCTGCAGCAGCGCTGCAGACCACGCCCCGCTACACACATTAACCAGGTGAAATACATATTTAGGCAGAATTTTGCAAATATCTGTTTTTTTAATTTTTAGCAGCATAGTGCTTTTTTTCCAATTATTTTAAAAGTCAGGTCAAGGCTCCAAAAGCCCAAAGACGATATAAGGGTGGTGGCTCACAACAGTTTTTGGATACATGGATCATTTTAGTTCAACTGGGTTCTTTCCTTTTGTTATATTTCTTTAAGAGTTCAAAATGTGTTAATTACATAAATAAAATAAAAATTTTATTTAAATAAAATTACAATTTTATTCATGTCATGATGTCACACAGTGGAAATTTGTGTTTTTATGTTTTATCAATCTGTGTATTGGTACATAGTGTTGATTTTATTTGCATGATTTTATTGTGATATTTATATTGCATGTTTGTTTATTGATATTTATACTGCATGGTTTTATCCTCATATTTATATTATGTGTGTTAATGTTGTACCATGTTCCTTTAACCCACTGTGGACTAAACAGACAATTGTAGGCACCTGTGAGGTGGGGGCGTTCCCCAAGGTGGCCTATCAGCCGCCAGGTTGACCTGTTAAAGGGGATGGTGAGCGCAGAGACAAAAAAGGAGCGACGCACGAAGGGTGAGCAGGAGAAAAAGGAACGCGTGCAAGCCCGCACGTGTGTGGAACGAACTGCTGCCTGACTGTGGGGTGCCGCGAGTCGTTCGGCGATCCAGTCCCAACGGCAACAGTGGGTGGTGATGGCCGCAATGCACAACAGGGCAGGGATGCCCTTCTGCCTGCATCTGACGGTGAGACGAGGGAGGCCGTGTTTTTTTTAAATTTTTTTTTTATTGTATACGGGGAATTTTATCTTGTATTTGTGACTCTGGCTGTGTTTCTTTTATGGAAATAAATGGTGTTTGAAGCCAGCTAAGTTTCTGTGCCCTGACCCGCTCACTCCCCTTCCTCTTGTATGTGAACAGACATGGTGGTGAAGATTTAGGTCCACCAGTCTTAGCGGCTACAATGACAGAAATATAGAGAAAATGTAATTTTCTCTGTAGCAGTTCATGGATTTCATAAGCAACACACCTTAGTTCACACAAAGCATAAAGACAAAAAAGCAATATATAGACTGTCATCTTCATTTTAGATGTCAAAAAGTATTTGCGGCTCCCAGTATTTTCTTTTGCGTGGAAATCGCGTCCAAATCAAATCACTTTTATTGTCACATCACATGTGCAGGTACATTGGTACAGCACATGTGAGTGAAATTCTTGTGTGCGAGCTTCACAAGCAACAGAGTTGTGCAAAATACAATAATGTAAACAAGCAAAATACAAGAATGGCTACATCTGAAACTAATAAATATATGTACAATATATAATAGTATATGCATTTCTGGATGTGTATACTAAATATTTTTCTGTGTGTGTGTGTGTGTACACATATTTTACAAATTAAATAGAGTAAACAATAAATAAAATATATAAAAATATACAGAGTTGAGACATGTGCAAAACAGTGGCATTACTGTACAGTATGGAGTGCATAATGTTGAAGTTCCAGTAGTGAAGCTGAGGTGTCTATGACGTGTTCAGCAGTCTGATGGCCTGGTGGAAGAAGCTGTCTCTCAGTCTGCTGGTACGGGACCGGATGCTGCAGAACCTCCTTCCTGATGGAAGTAGTCTGAACAGTTTATGGCTGGGGTGACTGGAGTCCTTGATGATCCTCCCCGCTTTCCTCAGGCACCGCTTCCTGTAGATGTCTTGGAGGGAGGGAAGCTCACCTCCAATTATCCGTTCAGAGCACCGCACTACTCGCTGGAGAGCTTTGCAGTTGTAGGCGGTGCTGTTGCCATACCAGGTGGTGATGCATCCAGTGAGGATGCTCTCAATGGCACAGTGATAGAAGGTCCTGAGGATGCGGGGGCTCATGCCGAATCTTTTCAGTCTCCTGAGAAAGAAGAGGCGCTGCTGCGCCTTCTTCACTGTTTTGTTTGTGTGTACTGACCACGTAAGATCCTCAGCCAGATGTACACCAAGGAACCGGAAGCTGCTCACTCTCTCCACAGCAGCGCCGTTGATGGTGATGGGGGTGTGTACTTCTCTGCACCTCCGGAAGTCCACTATCAACTCCTTTGTCTTTGCGACGTTGAGGGTGAGATGGTTGTCTTGACACCAGTGGGTCAGGGCGCTGACCTCCTCCCTGTAAGCCGTCTCATCACCATTGGTGATAAGACCCACCACTGTAGTGTCGTCCGCAAACTTCACAATGATGTTGGAGTTGTTAGTGGCTGTGCAGTCGTAGGTGTAGAGTGAGTACAGGAGAGGGCTCAGTACACACCCCTGTGGAGCACCAGTGTTCAGTGTGATGGGGGATGAGGTGATGCTGCCCAGTCTGACCACTTGGCGTCTGTCAGACAGGAAGCTAAGGATCCAGCTGCAGAGGGAGCTGCTCAGTCCTAGATCCTGCAGTTTCCTGTCCAGCTTCGAGGGAACGATGGTATTGAATGCTGAGCTGTAATCTACAAACAGCATTCTCACATACGTGTCTCTCTTCTCCAGGTGTGACAGGGCAGTATGTAGTGTCAGGGCTATGGCATCATCAGTGGACCTGTTGTGGCGGTATGCAAACTGTAGAGGGTCCAGTGAGTCGGGAAGTGCAGAGCAGATGAAGACCCTGACCAGCTTCTCAAATGCTCTTTGGGTGCGGTTGCAACAGCGAAGAGGGACTCCCGATGACGACAGTCGCCCGGACACGCCTCTCCCACGACACGCGCTTCCGTCAACAGCCCCGAGGACCGGGGGGAGAGAGAGAGAAGCAGGCACACACACACACACGCACACACTCTACATACAAATGTGGACAGAACAGTAGACGACACAGACCCCACATAGTAGTAGTAGTAATAATAAATAATGATAATAACTGCTCTCGGACCCCTGAGTCCTCCAGAGCCGGTCCGTGACATTAAGAACCCCAAATTTGGACTTTTTGATAACAGAAAGAAGCTTCTACACTCATTTAATTTAGTTCTGTTAATTTCAAAGCTTCTTTTCCTTTTTCTTGACTAATGGCGTCACCTCCTGTAAGTTGCCATGACTTTTGAGTC
>NW_024585843.1:0-1640 GCF_018398535.1 Haplochromis burtoni
CCAATCTCGGGTGGGGGTGATGATATCGCCCCCCTGACCTGGCGTCCTGACTCCTCCTTGCCATAGCATTTGTGTTGTACCTCGTCAATCTCTAGCTGTGAGAGCAGTCCCTTCTTTCGAATGTTGGAACACTGAGCTACTAGTTGTTTCGCCTTCATTGTGGATGTTGGGTATCGAAGAATCCATAGGTCCCTTAATTTCCTCCTGTGTATACAACAATAATGCAGCCTCTTTCAGATTACCCCTTCATCTCTGAGTCCTGCAATTGGCTCCTAATTTGCCTACCACACAGCCGGACTTGACACACCGTAGTTGTGTTTTTTTCTTGTCCTGCAGACTTCTGACTAAAATGTGCTTGAGTTGTAGTTTCTTAGTTTAGCGATTGTGATCACTATTTGATCCAACAGCTAATCTGTATTTTATTTCTAGATGTTGTCTGTCTGAACCAATCACATACTAAGTCAGCAGAGCTCTTTACAGCACAGCTCAGTGTAAAGATGCCTCCTGCTGGTATGAATGTGCTGTCTGTTGTCAGGGTTGCCTCGGCATTTACTGTAAGTTCAAAAAATAAAAGAGAGAAAATTCGTCCTGATGTTACCTGCATTCATTTGTTTTATGAATGTAACACATATTTCTTTATATATATATATATATTGGCAGGGGGCACAATAGATTTGATTGTCATTAGCAATACACATAAAAATCATGATGTCTTTATAATGACTTTATAATCTCCTATTTTTTATGAGAACAGTTCCCATTAGGCCCACTGTGATCCTGCAACCAAACTCAATTCTGATACACTGGAGTGAAACAGTCACTGTCAGATGTGAGATTCAGGGAGGTGAAGGAGCTCAGTGGACGTATGAATGGAGTCCTGCCAAGTTAAACACACCTCCAACATCCAATGAATACAGAACCATCAGAGCTACTGAGTCTGACAGTGGAGGATACAGCTGCCGGGGCAGGAGGGACTATTTCTTCACAGAGTGGAGTGATATCATCACACTGACTGTATCATGTAAGTTCAACAATTTATATCCATAGACTCTTTATAAAGCAGCTTTTAAAAAAGAAAGAATACACTCACAGTGAAACTTCCAGGACAGATCAAACCATATCAGAGCTGCTTTGCAGCTTTAATGCATGAAAGATGAAATACAGAACACATGTTGGATCTGCCTCAGCTGCTCCACCACATCCAGTCTGATTGTTAAACTCTGGAAATTTTTTTCTGTGTCCATGCATGTTGTTGCCCACAGAAGGAATGTTTTATAGTAGAAGTCAGGTTTGTTCAGATTTTAGTTATTATGGTCACAGTGCATACTGCATCTTTTTTCCGCTCATAGCACTAATTTTACTGGAGCCTTTATTGTAGTCTGTTAGTATCTCCAGTTGTTGAGTTTTCTTCTCAGATTTCACTTAAATCCTGTTCTTTGTTTTTCTGGTTCTCTTGTATTTTGTATAAATTGGTCATTCTGCCTGAGCTGGGTACAAATCTGTAGATGGATGATGAAACTCCAATTTAGGTGAAACTGTCAAACAGAGCAGTTTTCAAAATAAAAGGTTTTATCAGAATCAGAATCAGAATCAGAATACTTTATTAATCCCTGGGGGAAATTATTTTTTGTTACAGTGCT
>NW_024585843.1:1660-2669 GCF_018398535.1 Haplochromis burtoni
ATGAATATCTGTAGATATAAAAATACTGGCTGCTAAGATGACTCTAAGTTTCCAGAGACCTGAGAGAAGAGGAACATTGCAACTTAATATGGTTTCACAGGACACTTTAAAAATGTCGTGAGAGTTTTCACAGAAGAAAATAGCAAAAACTATGAAGTGACTTACTGACTTGAAGCAAAAGAACACATTTGTATATTATAGATCTACTATGATGCATGTGAAACGCAACATGTGAAAGAAACCTATATGTGTTTGCCGTGGACAGGAAATTTAATCACGTCAAACAACTGCTGTGGTCAAAGCTACAGGAACTGTTTGAGGTTAGTGTAAAAGCGAAGGAACCACAGAGAAGTGACAAACAGAAAAAAAAGTCAGTGAAAAGCAGATCATATCTGGTTTTAACTGCAGCTTCTATTTCTACATTTATTATTCATACAAAACACTTTGTGATCATCTGCATCACATCAGAGTGGATCAGAGTGCAGAGATGATGGGGCACACTTTGCTCTGTATGACGGGGTTTTTCTGTAAGTACATTTTTGATACTGTTTGAATCACACTGATCAATGAAAATATTTAATATTTGTTAGAATTACAGTGTATCACTGGTTTAAATTGTTTAACTGAGAGTTTAAACTGAGAATATTTGCATTTTTTGATGATTTTCAAAGCAAAATGTTGGTTTGTATCTTGGCTCAGTTTAGTGTGGAGCGTTTTGTTGGATACACCTTTGGTTTTTGCATTTGACTCATTTTTATTGTTTGAAATTTGTTACATTAATTTAAAATGTTAGTTTTTTTGTTTCCTTACATTTTGAAATGTCCCAAAATTACTTTATATGCTCAGAAACTTTTTGATGAACTTTGAAAATTCACCTTTGCAAAAAGCCCGAGGTCATCGTGAGTATTATTTTCTGTCAGTTTGAGCCTCATCACTTTTTCATCTTTACTTTAGTGCTCAGTACAGTCTTCTATGGAAATACTCAAGGTGAGATGTTTTTCTTTTCTTC
>NW_024585843.1:3629-6732 GCF_018398535.1 Haplochromis burtoni
ACATCATCAAATAAGAAATAAACATCAGTTACTGTCCCACAGCTTAATAATCAAAATCACTTTAATGTTCTCTGCAGATCAAAGTGAAATTAAATTGACTGATTGATCAGGTATTCTTGTTCTTGTAGCTGCAGTTCCAGAGTAAAGAGGCTCAGCAGCAAAATCAAGTTAAAAAAAACCAAAACATTTATGCATTTTATGCTTTGTGTTGCTGTAACGCTGTGATGTTAGTAAGGTACAGTTTAACAAGTTGTCCAACAGTGAATTTACATTTATGGCATTTATATCATGTTGTAAATAAAAGAATCAGTGAAAACTTCCAGTCAATTTTAAACCACAACTCTGCTAATAACCTGCTCACAACAAGGTTACGTTCAGTGGTTTAAATAACAAAAAAGACCTTTTTGTTATCAGCTACAAAAAAGAGCATTAACTTTACAATTTTTCTATGCCGACCACGATCTCACATTGCATCTAGATTCAAGAAAAATTCTGTTACAATGAAAAGTTGTGGGTTTTATTTTTAGTAAATAAATAGTAGTCTATGAAAGTTAAGCAGACTTGTTCCAACTTCATAAATATAAATAAAAGCTCAACGACTTAAATGTGATCAAACTATAACCATGAGCAGGATTCCAGTAGCTATACTAGAATAAGAAAGTCTGAGGATGTAACATAAGAAACCCAACCCAGAGGCACCTGCTGAAAAGCATAAAACCCAAAATGCCATAAAAAACCTGAGAGTCAAACAGAAAATGTTAAATATATGAACCTGAAAGTCCCGACTCAACACAGTAGATCAAAGAACCTGAAAGAGTTTAATGTGTGCATCACAGCAGTGATCTGAACATTATGACTTCATGTTGCAGCTCTTTACTGTCAGAAGACTTTTTTTACAAGCTGACAAACTCAGAAATGTTCATGTTTCCACAATTCTGCTGACTCATTAGGATTTAAAAGAACTATTTCAAAGTGTTTAACTCTCATCTTCTCATCACTGATCAATAAACTCTCATACATACAGACTGAATTGTAGCAAAGCAAATATAAAATGTTCACAGTTGTGATCAAAATGAGTATTTTGTATGACAATTGTACAGCGTGTTTTACTCCATCACCAAAGTTTGCTGTAACATTTCCATCTAGTTGTATAAATTGTTCTGATTCAGTCACTGACTTTTGTTCTTTTTCTAAACTGGGCAGCATATAAACCAAAGGCCAAACTGAGAGCTGATAACGCAACTGTTCCAGTAGGGGGCAGTGTGACTCTGACCTGCTCTGTGAACCCACCATCAGCTGGATGGAAATACTACTGGTACAGAGATAATACCACAGTGGATGCAGTCTCCCCATCAAATGGACAAATCAGTGTCTCAGAGGGAGGAACCTATTGGTGCAGAGGAGGAAGAGGAAACCCAGTTTACTACACAGAGTACAGCGACTCAGTTAAGATTAAAAAAATTGGTGAGTTTGGATTTAGCAACCATGCTGAATAGATGAAGCTTTAGGATTGAACATGAATAGTCGTGTAAAATGTCTAAAGAATCAGTGTCAGGAATGTGATCCAAGGAGGGGAGACTAGGTGGGATTATGAATGTGAAACAATCACTTTCAGCAAATCTCCAAATCAACATAAATTCACAATTAGTTCTGTAACAACTCTACAAGTAAGACTGCAAGTAGTGTAGAACAGGAGTCACAACATGAAACCACAGAGCAGAGTCATGCTGACAGTTTCTGACAGGAAACAGAAAATCTCAATGTAAACAGTCCTGTCCTCACTGTGTCTCCATCATGGCTGAGTCCTGGAGCCTCAGTAACTCTGAACTGTGAGGTTGAACATCCGTCTGCAGGATGGAGCTTCTACTGGTATAAAGCTGTTCCTGATCTATCAGAGAAATCCTCCAGTTATGAGCTGCTACCTGATGGCAGTGGGACTGCACAGGACTCCTACATCATTCATGGACAGACACACACAGCAGGATATGTGTGCAGAGCTGGAAGAGGAGACCCAGAGTATCACACTGATCACAGTCAACCAAAGTTTGTCTGGTCTGCAGGTCAGTTTGTTTCTGTTTATCGTTTCATTGAGCTGATATGATGTCATCATTTAATTCACCAACATCTCTCTCACTGTGATAAACTCCTTTAAAAACTATTTTGAGAAGAAGAATCAATCTTTTCATTTCTGACTATGATCAAGCCAAACTGAATTTACTTGTTCCTGTTTTGTTACCGTTTCCCTTTTTAATTACAGTGATGGCATAAAAGAGGAAGGAAATAGAAAGCAATGTGTAAAAGTCTTGAGCTGGTCCTCATTTTTTACATTTTACTTCCAAGTAGTCAGACTTTATTGTCATTTTTAACCCTCGTGTTGCATTCTAGTCAAATTTAACCGATTTAAAAACTGGAAATATGCACACACACACACACACACACACACACCTACACCTTAACACCTACACACGCACGCACACACACACACACATACACCTGTGTTGGCATTTCTCAGAGACAGCTGCAACATTGTTTCAACAGAACTGAACTTTTCTCATAGCTTTGGTGTATACTGCTTTGTTGAGGGCTTGCTCAAAGGTGACTGTGTGGCAACGTCATGGAAGGTCGATATACCCCGTTGTGAGGCTCTTGATTACATATTTGATCACCACACTAGTGAGGAGGACCCAGGCCAGGAAGCTGACAGTGAGGAGGGATTAGATAAGGAAGTGTCAGAAGCTTAAGATGGAACAAAATAAAATCCAGACCAAGAAATGACTGATGAGGAGGAAGAGGATGGCCATTCTGAGTCTGCTGCTGCATTCAAGTAAAAGAATGGGAACTTATCTCCACCTGAGAATTAAGTTAGCATTCAGTTGGAAATGCCATCAGGGTGACCACAGCACCTGTAAAATGTGTCTTGTCCAATCGATGATATCAAATCATGCTTTGAACTGTTCCTGACTGAGTCCACCAAAACATCAAAACCTCTATAGGGCATAAAGTGAGGGGTTTTTTTTGTTTTTGTTTTTGCTAATATTACTTTTTTAAATAGAATTTTGAATCCTAACATCTGTGAGCTTTGTCTCTTCACTGCATGTTGTTT
>NW_024585844.1:0-4981 GCF_018398535.1 Haplochromis burtoni
GGAAGCATGTAAATATAATAATAACCACTGCAGCCAAACAGAGAGCCTGACGAGCCCAGTTGTAAGTAAGCTATTAAGGCTCGACTGTACGCTGTATTTGTGTTTTCCTCTGAAACAATAAGTTTGGTTGCAGCAGCCTTTCAACGCCTCTCTCTGTCTCTCACTAGCAAAGTTGACCCAATCAACAAAGTAAAGCTAGTTTTCAGCTACGAGCCCGACACGAACCCGACGTATTAGTCAGAGGTCCTTTACTACGGTTCGGAGCCGCAGACCTGTTTTATATACCGTAAGCGTGAAATAGTTTTCTATACGAGATCGCTGCAAAAAGTGCAGTCTTACCTAATGTCCACATACTGTTACTCATTTTATATTAAGATTTAAACATCTAGTTGGTGTTGGTATGGTGGGTAACCTTCAGTAACAGTAATAAATCACACAGCAATAGTACATTCATGTAGTCATGAAAAGGATGATAATATATTAAGTAATCCAAAGTATTCAGTGTCAAATGACTTTGATTTCACTGCACTTCCCTCATCTAATAACTCTGCATTCACTCCAGCATACATCACAACTGTGACAAAAATTCTTTGGTGACTAATTATTTACCCAGATTTTTCTCCACGTTTTTAATAAAGCCATATTGTCTTGTTTGAATTAATAATCTGCCTGTGTCTCTCCCATGAGACAACTAGCCAATTGGCTGCCTCCAGGTTCCTTGATTTTTTTTATTCAGAAAGCGTTCTTCTCTTTTGGCAATGTGCCGTGGAAGCAGGGAGTGGCTGAATTACTATGCGGTCACTCCCTGCATCTCCCTTTCATTCTAAATATTTTTCTAATCCCAGCATCCCATTAAATTATTCATCCAGTCAGATGTCTTCTCTGGCAGTCGATGGGTAATGAAGCTGCATCTGCAGTGCCCAAGATAGTGACTCATTAGATAGCTTCGCATCTGCTGTTCCCTGTTGAGCTTGGCTAAGCTATACACTTTCCCACTTAGGGTTTTTCTGTACTTATCAAATAGCACATGCGTCTGAGACATTATCATATTTTGTGTCCAAGGGTTCTAACCTCATTGGTCATATCTTTCATCCACATCTTCTAGTTAGCTTATTTTTAAGGAAAATCCAATCTGTGGACTTTAAATTGATTTGTTATTACAGTTTTTTTTCCTTTACCATTATATGTTGTTCCTCTTTTACGATCATCTAAAGATAATTTCCAAAAGCTGAACAGATGTTGATAATTCTGGTACCCTAAGCAATTTACATAGTAAATTTAATCCAGATTGATTAATTAGAGAAGTTAGTGTATTTATGTATGTCTGTTCTCTATGATCAAATAATACGATATATACTGTCTATCCCAGCTATCAGAAGGCAAGAGGCAGGGTGCAAAACAGGTAGCTAGTCTATTACAAGGCTTCCATTCTCTCTTACGGCCAATTTAGAATTACCAGCTAGTCTAATATGTCTTTGTAATGTGGGAGATGTCGAAGCATCCAGAGGGAATACACGCTGTGTTCTTCCATTACAAGAACCTAGCCCTAGTTATGATCTTTAATCTTCAGTCTTAATCATTTAAGCGTATCCCTATAAACCTGTCGGTTCAGTAAACAGTACTTCAGAAAAAAAAAAGTTTGTTACATTTGCTTCCCTGTAAGGGAATCAGATGGATATTTCTTTCCATCCAAGTGAAAGAAATATCAGTGAAGCCCCACAGTTAATTCCATCAGCCCTGCAAGCATTTTAAACCTTGTGTTTTGGAATTCATAATATATACAATACACACAATACACTTGCATAAGCTCTCACTAACATGCTGGAAAATCATCTCTGTTGGAAGCAAACAGAGACAGAGGCAGAGACAGATGTCCTCACTTCCACACTCCTGCATACATTTATAAAAATGTTCTCTTATACTTGAACTCAGTCTTAAGGTTGCTCCCATTTGGTGTAATTGATTTATAAAAGATGCTTCAGGTTTTACGTAGGTTTGTCAGCAATACAATACACTGGTTATAGTCGAACATGTTAAAAATGTAATAATAAAACAAAACTTGTCCCACATACCCATCATTATGGTGCAGGAAGTCGTTGCAGCTCTCCTAACACAATATTGCCACATAAGCTCTGATATAGGAGGAAAGGAAGTCAAAAAATTTTTTTTCCACAAACTCTCAGGTTTTCTAGCATCTCCCTCTGCCATTAAAATGGTGTTAAAAACGGACACACTCATGTCTTCAACACAGCTGTGGTGCAAAAACGACCGGTTGAAGTGCCACAAAAACTGTGTTGTACATGTATGTGCAAGTATGTGCCATTAGACACCATGCTTTTAAGGTTATAAGAGCTGGGTACAATAACCTCAATTTTATCTGAATTTAGAAGCAGGAAGTTTCTGGAAACTTCTGCCACTTGTATTGGCAATCTCTGTTTAAGTAATAATAATAATGGATTGGATTTATATAGCGCTTTTCAAGGCACCCAAAGCGCTTTACAATGCCACTATTCATTCACTCTCACATTCACACACTGGTGGAGGCAGCTACAGTTGTAGCCGCAGCTGCCCTGGGGCAGACTGACAGAAGCCAGGCTGCCATATCGCGCCATCGGCCCCTCTGGCCAACACCAGTAGGGTAAAGTGTCTTGCCCAAGGTCACAACAACCAGGACAGAGAGCCCGGGGATCGAACCGGTGACTTTCCGGTTACAGATACGCTTCCCAACCCCCTGAGCCAAGTGAAAGCGAAGGAACATATATTGACAAGTAAATCATCAGCTTTGCTTTGCCTTTACCACAGCAGACTGATACAGTGTCCACATCAACGCTTATGACTCATCAATCCATCTCTTGCTCCTCTCTCCCTTCACTAATGAACAAGACCCTGACATCCTTAAACTTCTTCACTTGGAGCCGTAACTCATTCCTGACCCAGAGTGAGGCTCAACATTTTTCTGGTTGAGGATAACAACCTTAGACTCGAGAACACATCTGCTAAATTGCCCTAGTGCATGCTGGAGGTCACTAGCTGGTGAAGCAAGAAGAACTACATGTCCACATGTACGAAAAACATGAACCTGAGGCCACCGAGGCAGAAATGTTCTCCTACTTGACTGTGCCAAGAAATTGTACCCATAAAAGTTATAAACAGAATTGGTGACAAATGGCAATCCTATGGAGTGTAGCTCTCACTTTACTACCAGCAATGCAAACCAATCTCACTACAGCGTCACAGGGACTTTATTGCCAGTATAGGCCAGTCACCATGTCTCCCATAGGATACTCCGAGGTACACGGTCAGTTGCCTTTTCCAAGTCCACAAAACACATGAAGAGTAGTTGGGTAAACTCCCATGCACTTTCTCATAACCTTGAGAGGATTAGTCCAGTGTCCCACAACTAGGACGGAAACTGCTTTGCTCTTCCTGGATCCAAAATTCCACTAGTGGACAGACTATACTGGCATAGAGCTTCCTGGAGAGACCGAGGAGTGTGTTTTCTCTGAAACTTCTTGAAAATGGGGACCAAATCACCTGGTCTGCCAGTGCAGAGGCAATATCCCCGAATTCCACACAGTGCTGCAGAGGTGTGTCATTGAAGACAGCCCTACAACATCCAGAGCACTGTTTCCTGGTGAGGGAACAGTGAATCCCTTCCCTCCCCAAAGACCCGTCAGCATAGAAGTTTTTGACCATTCCAGTGACCTCACCCACAGTGATGGGTGAGTCTAAGCATTTCTCCCTAGACTCAGCTTCCACTACACAAGATGTGTTAGTAGAATTAAGGAGATCATCAAAGCTTCATCCCCTTTCTGAGTCGCCTGACGATATCCCAGAATTGCCTCAAGGCCAACCAGAAGTCCTGCTTTAGCTAGTGCTAGGGCTGCCTTTCACTTGGCCTGTCTACAAGAGTCCCACAAGCCAGCCAAGTTTGATAGGGCTCCTTTAGCTTTATAGTTCTCTTCATCTCTGGCATCCACCATCTGTTTCAGGTATTAGCACTACAACAGGCACCAACCACCTTGCAGCCACAGCACCTTGGTTTGGAACAAAGTCCACTTGGACTAAATGTTTTCAAGCCACCCTTAAGTTACTTTGAAGCTCTGCTGATGGTGGAATATGAAACTCTTGCAGACCAGGGCCTTCTCCAGATGCTCCCAACTCACCCTAACCACATGTTTGGATACACCAAGTCTGTTCAGCATCCTCCCTTGTTACCTGACCCAACTCACAACCAGGTGCTGATCAGCTGACAGCTCTGATCCTCTTTTCACCCAAGTGCCCAAGACATACAGCTACAGGTCTGATGATTGCTAGACTCTTCATCAACCTGTGACCTGGGGTGTTATGGTGAAAAGTGGACTTGTGTACAGCCTTATACTCAAACATGGTATTTGTTGTTGCCCATTCAAACATTTACGTCTCTCCTTCAGCAATTTAAAACTATATCTCTTATAAAACCTATAAGAGATATAGTTTTGATACACTATTATAGCAAATTATACCTTGTAAAACTTTTCCTTACTGTGTACCAAACTTGGGGTTGTTTGGGGTGTGGGGGCCTATCCCTCTTATTATAGTACAAAGAGCTGGGGCCACCTGAACCAGTCCTCAAACTGGTGCATCACAAACCCAACACAGTTACAGATACACTCACAACTCATTGTTTCTAAAGTTCATTAAATTCCATCATAGGTTTGGACTCATTGATCCTACGAGGACAAAATTGATTTTTAATCACACTTTGGTAAACAATTATATTGATAATTACAGATAATAATGAACCCTTAGTAATGCTGCAGTTTATGTCTGGGTCATTAGTGTGTTTAAAGAATGTGCTAAAAATTATTATATACAGATAAGACAAATGAGAGTGTTACCCTTTGATGCCTGATGATGGTAACTAGTTTCAGTCTGGACACACCTTTACAATGGCTACTCACATTTTAAGGAATAACAGAACAATGGCATAAGCACAGAA
>NW_024585844.1:5294-6729 GCF_018398535.1 Haplochromis burtoni
TTATTATTAGTGTATGTATGTGTTTCTCACTGTTTGCACTGTTGTGCATCCATTTATCAGCTGTGTGCTTTAATGTGAGTATCTGTGTGTTGCTGTGTTGGCTGCCCAACAGCAGAAAGCAGCTATCTAAATATAGCTGCAGCTCAGGGCTCACAGAGGAAGGCCCTTCACACATCCAGGGATTAACCATTACTCTGTCTGACTCACACAAAGACACGCACTTAGACACTCCCACTCTAAACACAAACGTACAAGTATTTGATGCACACACAGTATGCATAGAGAAGACATACACATAAGTTTGCTGTCACACTGAAGGACTGACGTTAAGTAATTTTATAATTTAGTTAATTAATATGTAGATAAAATGAAAAATATTCCAATAATGGATATCTACGAGGACCAAAATAAAAGTGCTAACAGAAATGAATGTTAAAAATTAGGTTTATAAAAAACAGAAGACCATCTTTTCCTCTTTACGTCAACAGTGTAATAGATTACACTCAAGGTTAATTTGAACAAACGAGGGCTATATATTAAATTAATGTTTTTAAAATTGATGATCTAGAAGGTACGGCAATAGCAAGGAAGAATGGCAACATCAGGTAGTAGTGAGAAACATCTGGACAACACCTTGGCATATTTAGTAATGCTAGAAGGAAAATACATCTATCAGTTCTTTGGCTTTACATATGTATCAGGACATAATAAAAATAATTTGGTCTTAAAATGATTTAGATACATCAGATGAAAAACAGCAGATGACTAATTACTCAGTCTAATAATTGAATATTTAATATAAACTAAGTCAAACACTGATAGAAATTCAATTGTCCATTTGCTGCTGTGCTTGTCCAGCTGCATGACCCAATTTTAGCCAAGCTTTAGATGTCAGACATATGGGCTCACATTTGACTCTAGAATACTTTGGAGTCTTGTGACTGCAAAACAAGCCCAAATCATCACCCCTCCACCGTGATTGAGAGTTATGATGAGGTGTTTGAATTCATGCTACTGTACATTATGGCCAAAAATTCAGTTGAATTTAATTTTTATTTATATTGCGCCAAATCACAACAACAGTTGCCTCAAGGTACTTAAGCTAGTAATAATAATACAGAGAAAACCCCAATAATCAGATGACCCCCTTTGAACAAACACTTGGCAACAGTGGGAAGGAAAACAGGAAGAGATCTCTGGCAGAACCAGAACCTAATTCCTATAGAACAGTAAAGGTTTACTTAGTTTTTACACACACTGTTAAATAAATAATGACATAGTGTAATATATCATATTACAGGCGTCATCTGAGCTTGTATTTACCTAATATTAAAACCTCCTAATGACCCGATTATTATTATGTCCTGAGACATAAAAACGGACGCTCCGTTCGCAGACCCCCCATTCATCTCACCTGAGACGCCTTTGTTCTCTG
>NW_024585845.1:0-6718 GCF_018398535.1 Haplochromis burtoni
TCCAGCCACAGCTTTTTGAGTTTAGGAGTAAACCAGGGTTTGTCATTGTTATAACTCACCCTGGTGCGTGATGGCACAATGCTGTCCTCACAGAAGTGGATATAGGAGGTAACAGTGTCCGTAAACTCGTCCAAGCTGTTAGAAGCAGCCCTCATTGTGTCCCAGTCTGTAGACTCTGTAGGCTTGCTCAGTACTGTCGAATTCAGCTATACATGTTTGTCTAGTTTTTCTCTGCTGTTTTGTATTTATCGGTGACAGAATAATAATAATTGGCTCAATACAGAGAATCGTGTTGTGAGTGCTTGTTATGATGCTACAAAGTCTAAACCAGGCTAACAACATCTACTGACATCCTCAGTTTTCCAGTCAAGTCAGTAAAGTTCCCAAATTCCCTCTAAATATCTTTCTCTATTCTTTTTGGGATAGCAGACAGAGTGAGGTCCAAAATAACTAAACGTCTTTCAAGTGTAAGCGAAGATAATTTTTAATCTTGCAGAATCATTAGTTAAACCAAGAAACTCACATGATGTCAAAATAACAATTTTGTTCACCGAGACAAATGATGTAAAATGTGACTCATGTGTGCAACTGTTTCTGTGTTTGGACTGGTATAAGCAGCTTTTCTACAGCAATAACTCATATGTCACTCACCTGAGATAAGTGTCACAATGACTGCACAGCCCAGCCAGCTTTGACTTAGACAACAATGAAACGTGATGACAAACACATCTTATTGTTGGATGACACAAATGGATGACACAAGCCTTTAAGGATTATACTGTAAAAAACTGATATTCTTTGCTTATTGTAGGTTTTCAGCTTTGTCATCTGTTCTGACTTTTTGTGTATCTGCAATATCATTGCTGAAACTTATGCCTGAATGATTCACTGTGCCTCTTGGTGTTGGTCTTCTATAAAGCCTCAACAGCTTCTCCTCTGTGGCTCTGGCATCTCAATTAGATCCCAGCTATAATGCAATCAGCCTAGCTGTAATGAGCAATATTGCCTTGCATAACTCACTCATAACTCATTTGCAGAATTAATTGCTGCATTAGACACTGGGTGTCCCCAGTGGCAAGTGAGCTCCACTGATAAGATATTTCATTAAATTCAGTTGTTTACAACACATTCCATCAGTGTCACTGCTGTTATTCAGCATGAAGAGAAATGCAACCTGCCATTGTTACAAAACAGGCTCCCCATGCATGAGGCAGAACAATGAAGTCAAGCCCAAACTGTCAGGTGGAATGGCAGACGAGACACGAGCAGAGCAAACTGAGTCGACACAAAATGTTGTTGTCATTCATTCACTGCTCCTTCCACTCTATAAACAGAGTTGTAATTAACACTAGATAGTAATAAAAAACCTACTCAGACCGCTTTTTTTGGTGCTATTAATGACATCATTGCTGTATTTTTTTCTCCTTAAACGTGTACTACTTGGTAGCAGTGGCACTCCATCAGGAAAAGTATGGCCAACGGTGCATGACTTGTCCAATCTAAAAACGGACATAAATGAAAATTTGCCAAAATAAAGTGATCTCTCTCCTTTCATCTCAGACAACGCTATGATAAAAGTTCCTCGCCTGTTTGCATTCATCCTTTACATTATTACTATTTTGTCACCGCAGTTACCTGCTGTGGCTAAAAGCTCTGTTTATTTTATTCTCACACTGTAGCTGTCTCTGTCTTGCGGTGGGGACTGTCTCCCATTGACACTGACTTGAGCTGGGCCAGCTCAGAAGCCAGAAGCTTTTTTCATGTGGTCTGCATATGCACATTGTAAATAAACCTCTGGTGTTTCATCAAAAACTCATGGGAGACCAGCATGCAAGGCAAGTTGCCACTGGCTCTTCTTTCACTGCTCTGATCAGTTAGAATGCGCACTTTGTATGGAAACACAGCTAGCATTAGCAAGCAAATGACCTTCTGTTATTATCATCATAACAGATGTTTCCTTTTGCTAACTTTCTCAATCAACATTTTTAAAGTAGGGAAGGTGGCGTGTGAAAAAGCTGTCTGTCATACATTAGCAAAGTAGGCTAGAAGGATGATGGAGGTGCACCCAATGAATTAGAAGATTAGCAGTTGCCAACATTTCTCCTTTCACTTTTAGTATTTAGCATCGTATGGGGTATGTACATATCAATAGCAGCATGTATCATTGCACACTAGTATCCAACCACTACACTAGAAAGCATTGTGTGTGCATATTTATTATATATTTATTTTCCCACTCACACTGGAAGCAGTCTTCATCATTTGGGATAAGGTTTGGGTCCTCTACCAGAGGACTGGGAGCTTGAGGGTCCTTTGCTATCTTACCTTCGTTAGCTGTTTCTTGGATGTCTGCAAAGGTGATAGTTACTAGATCCTGTTCAGGGAGGTTGCTATTAGATCCACTAGCCACTAAGTATTGATGTTGTGTCCTTCTCCTGTATGCTCTTCCAGTATTCCTCCATCTCCAGTGGAGGTTTGGGATGGACAGCTTGCATCCCTTCTTCATACCTTTCTGCAGCTCCAATAGTTGGCTAACATCCCTCTGTGCTGCCTTGATGTTGGCCTAATGTCATGGAGGGTACTGCTCCTTTTGGCTGTTCATCTTGTAGCCAAGCATCTTAGTGATCACTGATGCTGTGGTGTCGATCAGCTGGCTAGCTGATGATGGTGATTGTCCATAATGCTGCACTCATATCTTCTAGTAGACTTTAACAACACGACACATGAAAATAATGTGGACCAGAGATAACATAAAATTATAAATAAAGTGTAACACATTAAAAGAGGGCATTTGTAGATGGGGTTAACAATACTCAGCGTGGTTGCCTATGGTAACCTGCAAGCATTTGGGGTTTAGCTGTGCTTGACTATGACAGAGTTTTTCATTTAGATGTTTCTGGAACAAAAATTTGGGGTTTTGTTTCAGGAAAAAGGGGGGAGGTACATAAAAGGATACATAGAAATAGGAAATGTATTAACCTTACTGTCATGGTCCTGAGTCTGAGGACTCAGTGTTTTGTGTTTCCTTATGCTTTTGTTCATTCCGAGTGTGTATTCTGTTGTGATTTTGCCATTTGTTAGGTTTCTGTTCTTTGCCTGCCTGCTCCCACTTCTGTGTTCCCTCTGTCTGTCCATGGTGTTATTGTGTCTGCTCATGAGTCTGCCTGTCAAGTTCAGTGTCCTGTCTGGTTCTCTGTGTCTGTTAGTTTCCTGTTTTATTCTGAAAGTTCATGTCTCATGTCAGTGTGTTCAGTTTTACCTCTCCCCTGTCTCGTTAGCCTAATTGCTCCCAGCTGTGTCTCCCTCCTGTGGCCCATTCCCTGATTACTCCCCGTGTATTTAAGCCCTGTGTTTTCCTGTGCTCTCTGTCGCGTCGTCTGTTTAACTCCATGTCCGTCTGCATCATTCTGTGTAACCCGGTGTTCAGTCTGCGTCTCTCCGCCATCTTTCATTGTGTATTTTGTTCCTCCTCCCGTGCGTGTTTGGTTTAAGTTGGTTCTTTAGTTTTCCCCAGTTTAGGTTTGGTTTACTCCCCGCTCTGCTCTTCCTGTTTTGTCACCTTCTCACCCTGCAAATAAACACTTCACTCGCACCCCAGCAGTGCCTGCATTTTGGATCCTTTTTCAATCACCACACGACTGCAACAGCCGACACTTCCCAACACTGTGACACAAACAAAAACTACACACTACATCAGCCATACCGACCAATACAGTAATGAATTATTGAGTGATCACAGCCCAATTAATAAATCTGTTATCTCATGCCTGTCTTTCATTCAGTGTACACTGATAAATACAGTGGGGCAAAAAAGTATTTAGTCAGCCACCGATTGTGCAAGTTCCCCCACCTAAAATGATGACAGAGGTCAGTAATTTGCACCAGAGGTACACTTCAACTGTGAGAGACAGAATGTGAAAAAAAAATCCATGAATCCACATGGTAGGATTTGTAAAGAATTTATTCGTAAATCAGGGTGGAAAATAAGTATTTGGTCAATAACAAAAATACAACTCAATACTTTGTAACATAACCTTTGTTGGCAATAACAGAGGTCAAACGTTTACTATAGGTCTTTACCAGGTTTGCACACACAGTAGCTGGTATTTTGGCCCATTCCTCCATGCAGATCTTCTCGAGAGCAGTGATGTTTTGGGGCTGTCGCCGAGCAACACGGACTTTCAACTCCCGCCACAGATTTTCTATGGGGTTGAGGTCTGGAGACTGGCTAGGCCACTCCAGGACTTTCAAATGCTTCTTACGGAGCCACTCCTTTGTTGCCCGGGCGGTGTGTTTTGGATCATTGTCATGTTGGAAGACCCAGCCTCGTTTCATCTTCAAAGTTCTCACTGATGGAAGGAGGTTTTGGCTCAAAATCTCACGATACATGGCCCCATTCATTCTGTCCTTAACACGGATCAGTCGTCCTGTCCCCTTGGCAGAAAAACAGCCCCATAGCATGATGTTTCCACCCCCATGCTTCACAGTAGGTATGGTGTTCTTGGGATGCAACTCAGTATTCTTCTTCCTCCAAACACGACGAGTTGAGTTTATACCAAAAAGTTCTACTTTGGTTTCATCTGACCACATGACATTCTCCCAATCCTCTGCTGTATCATCCATGTGCTCTCTGGCAAACTTCAGACGGGCCTGGACATGCACTGGCTTCAGCAGCGGAACACGTCTGGCACTGCGGGATTTGATTCCCTGCCGTTGTAGTGTGTTACTGATGGTGACCTTTGTTACTTTGGTCCCAGCTCTCTGCAGGTCATTCACCAGGTCCCCCCGTGTGGTTCTGGGATCTTTGCTCACCGTTCTCATGATCATTTTGACCCCACGGGATGAGATCTTGCGTGGAGCCCCAGATCGAGGGAGATTATCAGTGGTCTTGTATGTCTTCCATTTTCTGATGATTGCTCCCACAGTTGATTTTTTCACACCAAGCTGCTTGCCTATTGTAGATTCACTCTTCCCAGTCTGGTGCAGGTCTACAATACTTTTCCTGGTGTCCTTCGAAAGCTCTTTGGTCTTGGCCATGGCGGAGTTTGGAGTCTGACTGTTTGAGGCTGTGGACAGGTGTCTTTTATACAGATGATGAGTTCAAACAGGTGCCATTCATACAGGTAACGAGTGGGGGACAGAAAAGCTTCTTACAGAAGACGTTACAGGTCTGTGAGAGCCAGAGATTTTCCTTGTTTGAGGTGACCAAATACTTATTTTCCACCCTGATTTACGAATAAATTCTTTACAAATCCTACCATGTGAATTCATGGATTTTTTTTTCACATTCTGTCTCTCACAGTTGAAGTGTACCTCTGGTGCAAATTACTGACCTCTGTCATCATTTTAAGTGGGGGAACTTGCACAATCGGTGGCTGACTAAATACTTTTTTGCCCCACTGTACGACTGAATTAGTATTATTTTGGGGAAATGATAGCAGGGTGAACAGAATCCTGCAGCCAGAGTTTAAATGAGTGAAACTAGCAGATTTTTTGTTTTGTTTTGGGTTTCTGAAGTATGGGGAAGATTTTACCATGCACCAAGTTTTAGAGTTGGTATTTTTTCACTTATAAGAGAAATAATATTCGTGACAAGTCCTAAGACCTGGCTGTTTTTTTTTATTTTTTTTGTTTTAGCTTTATTTTTGATTTTATTTTTTGAACAGTGCACTGATTTTTGTTTGTGAATTTCTTTTCTTTAAGCAGATCTGCACTCGGAATTACAAGCATTACATGTCGCGAGAAAATTGTTGCAAGTGAGTTTCTCCATCATTAAAATGGGCTCTGGGAAAGCCACTTATTGGGACAATTAGAAAATGAGAGTCCCTGCCTAAAAAGGATTCAGCGAGGTAATCCGATCTAAAGTTGTTCTTTTTCTTTTGAAATGACGTTATTTTGCTGGGCTGGAAATCTAAATGCGGACGATGGTTTCCACTATCAGCAAAGAAAGAATGAATGAATGAAAGCTGGAAATAGAAACAAACTGACTGACTGGTAAAAGCTGGAACTGACAAGACTTGACCACGACTCAAGGTTAACCTCCACCTAGAAGGACAAAAGGGTGGATGAATTTATGTGTGTTTCTTTTTACAGGAGCAGAAAGATGACAGCGACATCTGAGGTTGCGTGACGATTTAACTTTTAAATGCCACGTTCTGTGTTTGTGAATCTACCAGGGTGTGTTGTTCAGTGGGTTTGTGTTGCTCACAGAGATAACTGTGAGAAAGGGTGTATCACCTGTCGCAGCGTTAACATTTGCATTTTCTTCTCTACAGCATGATGGTTCTTAATGTGCTTTGAATATGTGTTTATAACTGGACAAGTGGTTAATGTTTGCTAATAATGTTTTCCTACTACAGGATTTCTGGGCTTATGTGTGAAGAAACGGTGTTTATAGGTTATGAGTTGGTGATGCTATTAAACTGTGGGAGACACATCCTGTCTTGAAAACAGTGTGAGTCTTTTTACAGGAAATCTTTTCACAGCACCTCTGGGATGTGGAGGGCTGACGCCTAACCCGAGATGGTCAAATGTGTTGCTAATGTTTGTTTTGCTTTTGTTAAGTGTTGTGATATTTTGATACCATGGTAGCATTTACAGGATATTGTTTTATAGTGATATTATACAGGAAAACTGTTACTCAATAAGGCCCATTTACTAGTTGTTTTTCTCTTTCTCTGTGACCCAAGAATTAATGTGTAAGAATCACAGGATGGTA
>NW_024585846.1:0-1377 GCF_018398535.1 Haplochromis burtoni
GGTGTGGCAGCAATTTTTCACACCAGCCTATTAATCAACCAAAGACCCAGACAGACTTTTAATTCATTGGAAAACTTAATGCTTAGCCTCGTCCACCCCAGCTGTAAAACTCAGAAACCAGTCTTGTTATTATATATCGTCCATCTATCTACATAACTGTCTAGATACTTATGTTGCTACATACATTCCCTGTGTAGGTACCTCTTAGAGTTTAAGTTTATTTTTTTCTTCTCTTATCCTAAAGGAATTTTAATGTAAAAATCTACATGCTGCTAACAGAGAGATGTCAAACTGTGTTTTATTGTTCTGGTAACAGTGACAACAAAGATCTATTCTATTCTACTCTTTCTTTTAAAAAAAAAAGATTTATTGATTTTTTATTTTGGAATACAAACAGCAACAAATCAGCACAGCCAAATACAAATAAGAAGAAGAGAAGAAGAAAAAAACAGATACATGAGCAGTGTTGGGTAAGTTACTTTAAATTTGTAACTTAGTTACATTACTAGTTACTGCTATCAAAAGTAACTCAGTTACTTTAAGTTACTCGTTACTTTCAAAGTAACTAGTTACTAGGGAAAGTAACTTTGGTTTCACCCAGAATTCTCTTATTAATGTGTTGCTTCCCTAACTGGATTCCCAGCAAGGATGCCAGTCTTCTAGCTTGCTTTCATGTTAGCAGTATACTGCCACAAGTGCAATGTGCCACCTAATGACCTGAACCTAAAATGGTTAAAATGGCAGTGTGAGTGCAAGTTAATGATGAAATAAATGAAACTATATTAGAAACCAACAATGTTTGTTTATGTCTCACTTTTTTATCAGTCTGTTTAATCTTTTTCTATTGTTTCAACCCTCTGCAAATGCAAACACATCATTTTGGGGTTGATACAGCAGTGCTATAAATCTAATCATTGTACGTAGTATCACTAGGAAGAAGCAGTGGATCACAAAACACGACATACAGTGTGTTGAAACTTTTGAAAGATGTATTTATTTTTGCCATTTAAATGGGGAGAAAGTATGTTTTTAGCAGTGCCAACATTAAACTGTGCCTCAGACCATTCAGGAGCTGTAGGTATCAAAGTGCAAAACATATAGTGCAAAAATGGTTTAACATAAACACAGTGAGGTTTGTCCATTCTTTGTAAACTTAACTGCTGAACTGTGCCAACTGGAGACCTCATGTTTAGTAATAAAAGTATTTTCAGGAAAGGGAAGAGAAATCAAATAAATAATAAGTATTTTCAGCCTCATAAACATCCATCCATCCATTCGCTTCCGCTTATCCTTTTCAGGGTCGCGGGGGGCGCTGGAGCCTATCCCAGCTGTCATAGGGCGAAAGGCGGGGTACACCCTGGACAGGTCGCCAGTCTG
>NW_024585846.1:1616-4587 GCF_018398535.1 Haplochromis burtoni
GTGCCACCGTGCTGCCCCCATAAACAGTCAAACCAAAATAATATTTCCTCCATACCGGCCATGTCGATAAATAAAATATAATTGCATTTTAAGTGCTTCAGTGGTCTAAGTTTCACTTGGAAATATTAACATGCTTGACCTTGTAGAGCACCACTGAAGGCAACACATCATCATCATATCAGCACTACTCAACTTCCATCAAACCAACAATTGTACCTCAAGAGGAGAAGCTCCTCAAACTTATGATCGGACAACCTGTTCCTCTTTGGAGTAAGAATCAGGTTTCCCAGCCTGAAAAGCCTTTAAACTGGGGCACTTGAAGGAGTGGCTGCATTAAGTTTAAGAAAGAGTTTCTTTATCATCGGGAAATGCTTCAGAGAGTCTAACCCTGTTGCTCCTGATTTGAGGTACTCGGCTACCTCAGCTTCAACAGTGGCATATATGTCCTCATTTTCTTCAAAGGAGAAGATCCTCTTTGCTAGAACCCGGGTGCTGTGTTGTCTTGGTGGTGCGGGTACCTGGTTTTAGCTGATCTTGCTCAGGGAGAAGTTTTCGACACTCTACCAACAGACGTCCCTTTGCGAGGTCCTTCCGCACCTGGTCATGTAACCAACGAAGCTTAAATTTTGGTAGTGTCACAGCAGCCAGCAAAGCATCTTCACTTCCAAGGACATGTGCAAACCTTGTTTTGCAATGCATTGTTTCAACATTAAATTAACTAGAAAAATTTGCATTTCCTGCGAAAATGCTGTGTGGATGCTTTAAAGCTGAAGCTGTCTGCTAAAACTAGCCGAAAAAGCTGAAAAGTTGCAGAAATTATAAAAACTTTGCAGAAGCAAAGGAACTTTGCTAAAATGTAATAACTTAGCAGAACTGCAATATCTTAGAGGAAACATAATACTTGGCAGAAATACAGTAGCATAGCAGAACTTAGCAGAAATATTGTAACTTACCAGAAACATAACTTCTCAAAAATACAAGAATTTAGGAGAAATAGTATAAGATAACAGAAAGAATATATTTAACCAAAAATACTTAAACATTACAGAAACACTATGATTTGGAGAATTGTACAACAGAGCAGAAATACTGTGATTTTCCAGAGACACTGTGATGAACTATGAATATTGTAATTTTGAATTAATACTATGTTTCAGCACAAATACTCTGGTTTAGCACAAATATTATAACATAGCAGAATTACAATTATATAGCAGAAATGCTACATTTAGAAAGAAAAAATATAATATAGTATAAATACTATGATTTAGCAGAAATACTACAATATAGCATAATAACAATGATTTAGAACAAATACTATGATTGAGCAGAATAGTAATAACTTAAGTGAAAATACTAGAAAAGTAAAATGACAAGCTGAAAAAAAACGGAACATGGTTAAGCTCCCTCAAAACTAATTGTTCACCTGTGAAAAAAAAGAAATAAAAGTAAATTTGGAAAAAAACCAATAGATAAACACAAAATCAAATATGGATACAGAAATGTACAGAGAGAGAGACACACACAGGGTCTATGCCAGTCAACCATTCTGAATATATTATATTTTTATCCATCAATGAGATGCTGCCCTAAAGAGGGTCTCTCTCTCTCTCTCTCTCTCTCTCACACACACACACACACACTCAGCAGCAGCAGCAGCAGCAAGTGAACAGGGGCTGTTAACAGCGTGTTTCTAAGTCAGTCAAACAGCTGTGAGCTGCTCAATTTGAATCCACCAATCAGAGAGGTTGTGTACTTTTTCCCCGCCAAAACTGGTGAACCAAGTGCAGGGTTTTAAGCACAGAGAAACAGGTTTTTTGCAGTCTATTTGTCATATTGAGGATTTCCCTCAAACAAACGGCCAGAATTACTTAACCTTAGGGGCTATAACTGTCATTCTTACACTGTTTTGTTCAGAAGGGATGGGGGAATCCTTAAGTGTTGACTATTTAAAATAAAAATATGAATTATTAGAGATATATGACACAGATGAATGGTTGGCTTAGAAGCCATGAAGGCCCCATTTTGCAAATTTTAATGTCCCGCCCTCAGATATGATTGGCTGGTTGGGAAGCCATGTAGTCCTCAATATGCAAATTTGAATGTCTCAGCCCTCAGATATGATTGGGAAGCCGTGCAGGCCCTGATATACTTATTTTGAGTTGATGTTCGGTTCATTAAGGGTCTTAAGCTTCACTGGCGTGACTGTCCAGGTGATACATGCTGAGGGAAACTAGAACATAGAAGGAATTGCAATACATGCTTACAAAACACTTATATCAGGTCATTTTTATTATCTTTTATATGTTCATATTCTTGTATTGAGTTTTAAGTAGTATCAGTTGGTTAAAACATTTATTCAATTTATATTACATCTATAGTTTTAGTAAATTGTTGACAGTGGCCTCTGTTTGACTGTGAGCGTTAGTAGGTGAGAGGTGACACAGAGTGCCACGTAAGGTCGTGACATATCATGTTTGCTTGTAATTGTGGGCTTGCAGAAGTGCTCGCTCACTGCAAAATCATTGTCTGCGGTTTTGAAGAAGCGCTAATCAGAAAGGTTGACAGGAAACATCTGCTATGAAGACGAAGACAATGTTCTTTTAAACTGTGTTAAAAGTCATTGTGGTTTTGATCTGACCTATGTATGAAATGGATCTGACGTTGAGGGGGCGTCATTAAATTTAAGCCCTGATGGTATAAAATATCTGTTTATGCTTTGATTAAGTCGGAGATCAGCCCTGTCTGCGAACGGAGCTGGTCTTCCCACGCGTGTATTTCATTAAAATCAATTGTTTGACCAAGCTCTTGGACCATGGTTGTTTGTACTCTCCTTCCTCAATATTTGAACCTTAACAATAGTATTTCTACTAAATGTAGTATTTATGCTTAATCATAGTATTTCTATATATTTCTGCCAGGTCCCCAGGCAGCCAATCCTCTGTGAGGACTGAGAATTCAAATTTTCATG
>NW_024585846.1:5436-6717 GCF_018398535.1 Haplochromis burtoni
CAACGGGTGAAGTGTCTTGCCCAAGGACACAACGACCGAGACTGTCCAAGCCGGGGCTTGAACCCGCAACCTTCCGATTACAAGACGAACTCCCAACTCAGCGGAGCTAGAGTCACAACATTACCTTCGGGTTCTTTTTCAACTAACTTGGTAGATGCATGCTGTTTCTGAAGATGTTTCATCAGATTAGAATTGCTGTTGAAAGAGTTTTAGAACCTCCACAGAGAGTACAGTTCACCACAATACTCTTTTCTTTTACCAACAGAAAGGAAAAATAATGTAGCAAAATGTGCTCCCCCTTCATGTAATAGCACAGCAAGGTCACGAGGTAGGTGATCAAGCAAAGGCCGCCATATCCTACAGAATGCATCACAATTGCCCTTTATAATGGCAGTAAGGCGCTCCATGGGCAACACCTTGAATGTTTCTCTGTACCATTGTGTAACAGTGGGGAACTGTCTCTGAATCCATTGAAACAGTACACATCGCCTCGCTAAATGTAAAAGTTTACATAACAAAAGCATTTGTACAGACGACACAGAAGCCCTTCTATAGATGGACCCAGAGTGAACAGGACAGGGTTCAGTGGGATCGTCTGGTGAAAGACTGAGCGAAGCTCCATAGCAAAATCTTTCCGAAATCTAGTAATTAAAGGACATTGCCATATGCAATGGTAGTAAGTCCCTACATCCGTATTGCACTTTACACAAAGAGGAGAAATCTGAGGATGAATTTTATTTAGAAACTCTGGCGTACGCTGCAGCCTATGTACAATTCTGTAACGGCTTTCCTGGAGTCTGTTACAGGAAAACATTTTCTTGGCAGATCTAAAAGTTTTGGACCATGATTCTGCACTAAGCTGAACTTCAAGGTCGGTTTCCCACTGAACCCTGGCCTTATCAGTGGTTACAAAATTCAGATACAATAATTTCCTATAACAAAGAGAGATAAATTTCTTTTTTGTGATTATTTCCTCATTAAATTTAAAGAGAAAGCTTTCAGTAGGATTTAAAGCAGGTTGATTGGCTCAAAATTTAAGGGAATTTATAAAATGTCTTACTTTCAGGAACCCACAGAAGTGTTTCTGTGGTAAATTATATTTAATTTGAATTTGATTAAAGGCCATAAAACTACCCCTTTCAAACAGATTGCAAATAAATCTTATATTTTTAGAATGCCAATCATCAAATATACAGTGGGGCAAAAAAGTATTTAGTCAGCCACCGATTGTGCAAGTTCCCCCACCTAAAATGATGACAGAGGTCAGTAATTTGCACCAGA
>NW_024585847.1:0-4381 GCF_018398535.1 Haplochromis burtoni
GTTGTTGTTTGCTTTCTCTTCTGTTTTTTTTCTCCATACAGGTGATCCAGGCTTTCTTCCCCCCTTTCTCACCGTCTCTTCTCCCCTCTGTTTTTCTTTCTCTCCCTCTCCTTCTTTCATTCTTTCTCCCTGTCCTATCCACCAGTCATGTCTGTCCCGTTTGTAGCAACCAAAAATAAAATAAATACATAATTATAATAAAGGTCAATCAAATGGACCAATATGGCAAGGCCATCCACTTGGTAAAATAAATCCGCTTGGCATCTTTCTTGGCCTTAAGACAACAATTCTGGTGGCTAAAGATCCAAATGGGACAACAAAAAGAAAAAAAAAAAGAAACAATGTTCTTATTTTTCTCCCTTCTCCCTGAGGCTCTTCAACTTTAAGCTGGGTCCTTTTTATTCCTGTCTCTCTGTAAATAGTTATATTTTATATATTTATGTTTAATGTTATTCTGTTTGAGAATTTTAATATTATTTGAAATAAATTTTTGTAATAACTAATGTCCCAGTTCTACTACACAGCAAATATTGGCACACAACTTGACACATGTACGCTGTCTTGGTGAAATAAAGCGTTTTTCATCAACTTCATAAAGATAACTAAAACTTTTCATAGAAGACTGACACACATATTTATGGCTTTGCCTTATAGAATTCAGCCTCCACGTGCTGGGGAAAAAGGTTTTGCACCTGCAGAGCGCCTGTTCATCTGCCTGAGGTTAGTAAAAGTGTTTAATACGGTAGTCCTTAGTTGATACCTGTGTTAATATATGCTACACTAACCGTTTGTATACTGCTAACGTGGATGTGGTATGCTATCAGTAAATGCCGTCGGTGTTTACTGATAGCCAGAGATGGGCAGTAACGCGTTACTGTAATCCGATTACTTTTTTCGAGTAACGAGTAAAGTAAGGGATTACTATTGCAAAAACGGTAATTAGATTACTAAGTAACTAAGTAATTAATTACTTTTGAAAATAAGTAATCAGTAAAGTAACGGGATTACTTTTTTGGGGAAGTAATCAGTAATTAGTTACTGATTACTTTTTTCAAGTAACTTGACCAACACTGCTGATAGCAAACTGTGGGATGGAGACGACTGTTTATAATATTTCTAGTGATACTCAAAAGTTTTCATCAAGTCCTGATTTAATTCGATTTATGATATAAATTTTTAGATAAATGATATCTAACTTTATGCCATGAATGATATCTAACAACATAATATGTATAAGACAGGCGACCAGTTCCCTGCAATGTTGATTTTTAAACTGAACACAAATTTGTTGGAGGTTCCGGTGACGTCATCCCAATGCATGGCAGCCTAACGAGTAGCGCTCTCTCATAAATAATTCTTTCACCCCGTGAAGTGTCATAATTATTACCAATTTTTTATAGATAGTAGAGGTATAAGCGGGGTGAACATGGGAAAAAGAGACAAACAGAAAAACTCGGCAGAAGAACGCGTAAATGAAGGGCCTACGGCAGCGGCATCGCCATCTCGACATGAAGTCAATGCTAGGGCCAACACGGACGAAGGCTCGGGCTTGACCATGATACTGGAAGAATTACGGGACTTTCGAAGAGAGTTCCAAGAATTTAAATCCGACTTGGTCAGAGCCAATAACAGGATAACCGAAGCAGAAACCCGCATTGCAAAGCTGGAAGACCGGGTCCAAAACGCGGAATAGGTGATGCTAAAGATGCTAAAAATTATCAGCGAGCAAGAAAACAAAATTGTGGATCAGGAAAGCCGGGCCTGGCGAAAGAATCTGAGGCTGTATAATGTCCCCGAAGGAGTGGAGGGGTCTTCGATGCCAGTTTTTGTGGAAAAAGTATTGATGGAATGCCTCGACCTCCCCCAGGGCACAGAGCTTGGTATCGAGAGATCTCACCGGGCCCTGGGAGCAGTGAGGAACCGAGAGGGAACCCCATGTTCGATATCGATTTGTTTTGCATGCTTTAATACCAAGGAAGAAGTTCTGCGTAAAGCGTGGGCCAAGCGGACTGTTCTGCTGAACGGTCAGAGAATATATTTTGATCAAGATTACGCACCAGCTATCCTGCGAAAACGTAAGGACTACGCTGAAGCTAAAAGAGCTCTGAAACAACAGAACATAAGGTTCTAGACTCCCTACCCTGCCAAATTGAGGGTCTTCTATCAAGAGGGAACCGTGCTATATGCGACGGTGGAGGAAGCGACCGCGGATATGCGGACAAGGGGATTCCAGATCGCTAAAGTCGTCCCGAAGCAGACCCTAACGGAACAGCTGTCAAATTTGACGTGGGAGAAGACTGGAATGTTGCAGCGGTGTGACTCGGAGGGACATAGAGAAAGTCCCAACTGTGAGCAGCCTCAGCTATCTAGAAGGTGCTCCCCCTCTACGACAGGAGATTAATGGAGATATATTGTTCTGCCAAAGTGGGTGAGATAACAAATACTTTTCCCTAACTAGATGATTAAGATTGCTAGAGAGACTGTGGAGAAATGCATCTTAAAGGAGCTATCAGGGGCCCTTGCCCTCCAGTCAGGGGAGGTTTCCCCCTGTTTATGGGATTTATGTGTCAGGGTCTGTTTGGACTGACCCCAACCTTGGAATCACATAGTATTTTTGTTTTTTTGTCTTGTTTTGCTTTTTCTTTGTCTGATTCTGGACGATTGTGGTTGTTTATTGCTTGGGTTTTCAGAGGGAGTTTACCAGTCGATAAGTTACTTAAGTTTGGACATTTTATTTCAGATAAATGAGCACTAAAGGAATCAAGGTTATATCCTTTAATGTGAATGGGCTCACGAATTCCATTAAACGAAGTCGAATCTTGACTAAAATGAAGAAAGATCGAGCACAGACAGTATACTTACAAGAAACACACTTGAATAATAATGAACATGAAAAACTTAGGAGGATGGGTTTTACAAACATGTTCTCCTCAGCGTATGAATCTGGCCGCAGACAGGGTGTGGTAATCTTGATTTCCAGGGCACTAAACTTTGAAAAGTCATTTGAACTTAAAGATAAGGATGGGAGATTTATATTGGTACGGGGAACAGTTGATGGTAATCAGGTTACCCTAATGAATGTGTACGCCCCACCAGGAAGTGACCTAAGTTTCTTTAAGAACATTATTAATATAATGGTGACAGAAACTCAAGGCCCCTTAATTTGCGGCGGTGATTTGAATTTACACCTGCAGCCGGATCTAGACAGCTCTAAAAGAAAGAAGCCGGGATCGAGTACCTTATATAAAAGAGTCTCAGCACTATTCGATGAGGTGGGTTTAATTGATGTATGGAGAAATCGCTTTCCTACAAGGAGGGATTACTCTTATTTCTCAGCCCCACACTCCCTTTACACGAGAATAGATTATTTTTTGATGTTTGGAAGAGATAGGGATAAAATCTTAACATGCGAAATGGGCTTGATAGATATAAGTGATCACGCACCGTTGTACCTAACGATTGATATGAATGTACACCCCAAAATTTCAATTTGGAGATTGAATTCATCCCTGCTTAAAGATGTGGAATTTAGGAAAGTAATAAGGAAAGAGCTCAAAAACTATCTCGAAATTAATGATAATGGGGAGGTGTTACCCCCGATACTATGGGATGCATTAAAAGCTGTCATGAGGGGGAAGATTATAGCATTTGCCTCCTTCCAAAAAAAAGTAAGAGAGAAAAAAACGGAAGAACTACAAGTGATTCAAAAACAATTAGAAAGTGAGCACAAACATAAGCCTTCAGCGGGCACCTTGCAGAAATTAACAATGATTAGAAATGAAATAAATACGCTGAGTATACAAATGATAAAGAGAAAATTGTTATATTTGAAACAGAAATATTATGATGGTGGATCGCAAGCAATGAAAATTTTAGCATGGAAACTTAAGAAGAAGATAGCGGAGAATACTGTAACTAAAATCAAACACCCAGAGACGGGAAATATAATGACTCATCCTAGCAAGATACAGAACGCCTTTGAATCATTTTATAAAACACTATATGCGGGAGTCCCAGGGGGGGGCTGAATATGAAATGGACAACTTCCTGAACTCTTTATGCCTACCAAGCCTTAACGAGGAACAAAATAAAATGATGATAGCGGAGGTGACGGAAGCTGAACTTATGAATGCCATCAATAGGTTGAAACCAAATAAGTCACCAGTAGGGATGGGTATCGTTTAGGTTTTATCCGATACTGGTGCCAAATCGGTACTTTTGAAACGGTGCCGGTGCTTAAACGGTGCTCAAACTGGTGCTTAAAGAATGGAGAACACAAACTTTGTCCAAAAACCTCTCGTGTTCAGCTGTATTTTTGTAAAAAGATAACAATGTTAGCCTTTTCTACAGCTATGGGGCATATATGGTATCACTCTTGGCT
>NW_024585847.1:5060-6715 GCF_018398535.1 Haplochromis burtoni
TACCCATCCCTAGTCACCAGGCTCCGATGGTTACACCGCGGAGTGGTATCGGGAATTCAAACAGGACTTGATCCCTACACTACTCACTACTTTTAACTGGGTGTTAAAAACAGCGCAAATTCCACCGAGTTGGAAGGAGGCTATTATCTCAGCTATTCCGAAAGAAGGGAAAGACAAAATGGAGTGTGGCTCATATAGACCTATTTCTGTCCTTAACATAGATTATAGACTGTTTACTTCAATAATGGCCAGGAGAATGGAAGAATTTTTACCTGACTTGATTAGCAATGATCAAACGGGGTTTATAAGACGACGACAGACCCAGGATAATATACGTAGAGCTCTTCATGTAATACATCAGATACAGACATCTAAGAGTACAGCCATGCTTATGAGTATTGATGCAGAAAAAGCCTTCGACTCTGTAAATTGGGACTTTCTATACAAAGTCTTGGATAAATTCGGTTTACATAAGGGAATTGTCGATACGGTGAGGGCATGGTGAGGGCATTATATACTAACCCCACCGCAAGAATTAAAGTTAATGGTTCTCCCTCAAATAGCTTTGTTCTGCAGAGAGGAAATAAACAAGGCTGTGCTTGGTCCCCACTTCTGTTTGCATTGTACTTAGAACCCTTGGCACAATCAATTAGACAAAATAAAGATATTAAGGGGATCATTATTGCGGGACAGGAACACAAGCTCGCTTGCTATGCAGATGACATATTGATTTACTTAGATCAGCCCACTAACTCCTTGCCTTTGCTGATGAATCTATGTCAAAAATTTGGGAAACTCTCTGGATATAAAATTAATATGTCTAAAACTCAAATTCTCAGCTATAACTATAGCCCCCCTGCTTACTTGGTTGTTCAATATCCAATGAATTGGCAAGCACAATCATTGAGTTGTTATTCCCAAGGATTGAACTAAACTATATGAGGAGAATTTTGGTGCACTAGAAAGGAGAATAGCGGGTGACATTAAACGATGGAACATGATCCCCTTTCTTTCTCTACACTCACGAGTTGAATCTATTAAAATGAATATTTTGCCAAGAATATTATATTTATTCCAAACACTACCAATATCGATTGATTCAAGCCGTTTCAATGAATGGGATAAAATAATATCGCGGTTTATATGGGGGGGGAAGCGGCCGAGGGTTTGTTTTAAAACTTTACAATTGCATAAGAAGGCGGTAGGATGGGGGTTGCCGTCACTAAAAAATTATTATCGGGCTGCTCAGTTGAAGACGGTGGTCAATTGGTGCGATACAAGCTACCAAGCACACTGGAAGACTATTGAGGAGAACATGTTTTCCTCTCCAATACAAGCTGTCCTGATGGATTCGAACATTCGAAAATATATTGACAAGGTTTACAACCCCTGGGTGTCGTGCACACTTAATATATGGAGAAAAGAACAGGATTTGGCTCTATTTAAATGGTATGCATATGACTCTGACTTTGCCTCGAATAAATTGGACTCACGTTTTAAAAGTTGGCCTGCTAAAGGGTTATCTACATTTGATAGTTTGATAAAGAATGGGAATCTTATTAGTTTTGACTCGCTGAAACAGAGATACAATCTAGAAAAACAGGATTTTTACCGATACTTGCAAATAAGACACTATATAAAGACAACAATCGGTC
>NW_024585848.1:0-1300 GCF_018398535.1 Haplochromis burtoni
ACTTTTCAGGACAGGGTCGAAATGGTCTCTCCTGGTGGATCTAGGGAGTTTTGAATCACTAAATAGTGCTAAGGAGAATACTTCTGTGGGTTGAGCATCAGAGTCGGTTGTGCCCATAATCCATCCATCCATTCGCTTCCGCTTATCCTTTTCAGGGTCGCAGGGGACGCTGGAGCCCAGCTGCCATAGGGCGAGAGGCGGGGTACACCCAGGACAGGTCACCAGTCTGTCGCAGGGCCAACACACAGGGACAGACAACCATTCGCACTCACATTCACTCGCGCATTCACACCTATGGGCAATTTGGATTATCCAATTAACCTTAACACGGGGAGAACATGCAAACTCCACACAGAAAGACCCCGGCCTGATGGTGGAATTGAACTCAGGACCTTCCTGCTGTGCAGCAACAGTGCTAACCACCGTGCCATAGTGCTGCCCATAATTTAAAAAACAAAAACAAACAAGAAAACTAACCAACCAAACCTCTCAAATCCTTTCTGCCAGTGCCAAATTGCTTGTTCTCCTTTTGACTCTTGTTTTGAGCTTCTGGTACTCCAGGTGCTGACATTCAGATGCCTGATTGGCACCAGATTAGTGCTACTGAGTAAGTGACCAATTTTCCTGAATTTATAATCTAGCATGGCAAAAATGAACAGAAAAAAACCAAACAATTTTTGGGTCCAAAGATTTTGGGTAGTGTTTGCTACTCTGGCGTAATCACCTGTTATCCAGCTATCATCATCATACATCCATGTTTAATTCAAAAACATAGGAATATTTTCTCTCAATTTTTCGTCTAGAAACTCTTAGCTCACCAATCACAATATACTTCAGGATAGGTTCTTTGTTTATGTTTAGTCACACTTCCCCTATAACTGAACTCACAGACAAATTCAAAGTCATTACTGCAAAGTTTCACCATCAAGTTCAGTGTGCAGCAGTAGATTTGCTGCACACTAGACTTTGTGGACCAGTTATTATTAACGTATGATACTAGCCACTAGCATTAATATGTTTTAAATGGGTAGAATTTGGAAGATTTAGAGAAATTGTAACGTGCCAATACATATTTACAGATACAATTCTAAATGAGTTATCATCTAAATGACCATTTATTCATGCAATAAATGATCTTTATTGAAAAGTCTAAATCCTTACGTGAGAATTTCCAGTTTACAGAGTGTACTCTCCACTCCAGAAGACAGCAGCTTAACTCCTGAATCCCCCAGGTCATTGTCACTTAGGTCCAGCTCTCTCAGACTAGAGGGCTGGGAGGTGAGAACTGAGGACAGAGCTT
>NW_024585848.1:2276-6713 GCF_018398535.1 Haplochromis burtoni
TTTTAATGTGTAAAACATTAAAATATTAAATATGGGACATAAATATTTATGTAAACAGATAAACACATTACCACTTCAACTCACACAAGAACTTCTAGTTTACAGTGTGGGCTCTTCAGTCCAGCAGACAGAAGCTTTACGCCAGAATCCTGCAGGTTGTTGTTACTCAGGTTCAACACTCTCAGACTAGAGGACTGGCAGTTGAGAACCGAGGACAGAGCTTCACAACTTCTCTCTGTGAGATTACCATGACTCACTCTAAAAAATTATAAACAATAATTCAGTTAAATTCCATCTTATTAATACCACAACAGCTGCACTCGAAATTTTTAAGAGAACAAAAAACACTAAATTCAAGAGTTTTTATGCTTAATTTAAGAGTTTACCATTCATAGAACTCATTCCATCAATGTTTTGACAGACTAAAACAAAACTGTCACATTTAGAAGAGCCCAGCAGCAAATGAATCATGTGGTTTGAATAGTGCTAGAGCAATATCATATTAGGGTTGACAAACAAGCAGGAGGAGCAGTGGGCAGCAGATATCAACATTTTTTGGCTACTGCAGCTATACGGACCAGCATGTTAGGGCTATGAGTAAGACAAAAGACAAATTCACAAATGGATATGTCAAGCGGTGTTACCTAAGATGACATGCCAATGTATATATCCTATGGCTTTAAAAGAAAAGGACATTGTTGAAAGGAGTCATCTGAGGAATTAAAACCCAACAAAGAAGCATAATAACTTCAACTGTGTAAAAAGCTTGTTCCAGGTAATACCAATCCTTTAGCATAATCTGAAGCGATAACCTGTGCAAAGCACACACAATGAAAGATTGTACAGAACCTGCCACTCTGTCTTGTACTATGGTTTACATCATAAAAATAAAGATATAAAGTGGTGTCATGAATGCTTTTGACTAAATGCAAGACACAGGAGACAAAAGAGCACTAAAATAAAACAGGACCTAAAGAAATCCAAAGATTAGAGATTCTTTGTACATTTGTCACACTTAAATGTTTCAGATCATCAAACAAATTTAAATATTAGAAAAAGATGACACAAGTAAACAGAAAAAGCAGTTTCTAAATGCAGGTTGTACCACCCTTAGCAGCAACAAATGCAATCAAACATTTGCAAAAACTGGCAATGAGTCTTTAACAGCACTGTGGAGGAACTGTGGCCCACTCATCTTTCCAGAATTGTTTTAATTAAACAATATTGGTAGGCTTCCAAGCATGAACTGCCTTTTTAAGGTCATGGCACAGCATCTCAAACAGATTCAGGTCAGGACTTGGACTAGGTCACTCCAAAGTCTTCATTTTGTTTTTCTTAAGCCATTTAAAGGCGGAATTGCTGCGTTTTTGATTATTGTCCTGTTACAGAACTCAAGTGGCGCTTCAGCAAGAGATCACTAACAGATGGCTGGACCTTCTCCTTCAAGATGTTTTGGTACACAGCAGAATTCATGGTTCCATTTACCACAGCAAGTCTTCCAGGTCCTGTGGCACCAAAGCAGCCTCAGATCATCACACTACCACCACCATATATAACTGCTGGTGTGATGTTTCTTTTATGAAATGCTGTGTTACTTTTACACCAGATGTAATGGAATACACACTGTGGACTGATGAGACAAAAGTTGAACTTTTTGGACAGAGTATTTTCACAAAAGTAGCCAGAGTTTAATGTTTTAGATTTTGACTGCTCTTAGATTTTCTTACATTGCAAGAAAAACTAATATTTCTTTGTGCAAATCACCTTCTTAGTGTACATTGGTGACTCATACCTAGACCTAACAACATGACAAATGTAGTAGTTTACTGTAATTTATACTAAAATTTAAGAATTCAAAGACAAAACAACATGTGTGTGAAATTCACTTAACTATTGGCAGATCTTATTGGTTATATCTTTTATTTTTTTAAGAGAGAACAAACACTTGATCTGACCTTAGAGTCTGTAGTTTACAGTGTGGACTCTTTGCTGCAAGCGACAGAAGCTTCACACCTGTGTCCTGCAGATTGTTGTCACTCAGGTCCAGTTCTTTGAGACTATAGCAGTCGGATATGAGAACTGGGGACAAAGCTTCACAACTTCTTTCTGAAAGGTTACAACCTCTAAGTCTAAGGAAAAACAAACAAACAAGAAGACAAAAAAAAATGGGTGATAAAGTGTATTCATGAGACAAGATCTGAGATTATCCAGTATTTCTAATAGCAGGACTGGCTGGAATACTTACAGATATAATATTAAACAGTGACTTCTACTCCATTACTAAAAATTCAAAGGTAGCATTTTGTGGAAGAAGTCAATTTATTTAGCACATTTAATTAGCAACAATTATTACTGTTTATTGTTGTTGCTTGTTAAAAAACAAAATATGACTTGATCTGACCTGAGAGATTCCAGTTTACAATGTGGAATCTCCACTCCAAGAGACAGAAACTTCACTCCTGAATCTTGCAGGTTATTATTGTTCAGGTTCAGCTCTCTCACATTAGAGGACTGGGATCTGAGAACTGAGGACAGAGCTTCACAGCTTCTCTCGGAAAGGTTACAGCCACTCAATCTGGAAAAAAACAACCAAACAAACAAACAAACAAACAATCATATTACTACTGGTCACTAACTTATTCTGTTACTAGTCAACAGTAATCATAGGTTAAATATAAATATAGACTAGAACATATTCCCAGGTGTGCATGAGGTCTGCCCTGAGTTCCTGAAGGCTCTGGATGTTGTAGGGCTGTCCTGGCTGACACTCCTCTGAAATGTGGAGATCAGGGGCAGTACCCCTGGACTGGCAGACCGGGGTGGTGGTCCCTATTTTTAAGAAGGGGGACTGGAGGGTGTGTTCCAACTACAGGGAGCTCACACTCCTCAGCCTCCCTGGGAAAGTCTATGCCAGGGTGCTGGAGAGGAGAGTCCATCTGCTAGTCAAACCTTAGATACAGGAGGAAAAATGCGGTTTTCGTCCTGTTGTGGAACACTGTACCAGCTCTTTATCCTCTTGAGGATACTGGAGGGCACATGGGAGTTTTCCCATCCAGTCTACATGTGTTTTGTGGACTTGGAGAAAGCATTCGACCGTGACCCTTGGAGTGTCCTGTGGGAAGTGCTGTGGGAGTATATGGTGTCTGGCCTATTGCCACGGGCCATTCGATCCCTATACAACCATTACAAGAGCTTGGTACACATAAGTCGAACTCGTTCTCGGTGGGTAATGGGCTCCGCCAGGCCTGCCCTTTGTCACTGATTCTGTTCATAATTTTTATGGACAGGATTTCTAGGCACAGCCAAGTGGCGGAGGGCTTTAACTTGGGTGGTCTCAGAATCTCATCTGTGCTTTTTGTGGATGATGGGGATCTGTTGGCTTCATCGGGTGATGACCTCCAGCTTGCACTGGAATGATTCACAGCCGAGTGTAAAGCGGTGGGAATGAGGATCAGCACCTCCAAATCTGAGGCCATGGTTCTCAGCCGGAAAAGGGTGGAGTGCCCACTCCGGGTCGGGGAGGAGTTCCTTCCCCAAGTGGAGGAGTTTAAGAATTTTGGGGTCTTGTTCACGAGTGATGGGAGAAGGGAGCCAGAGATAGACAGACGGATTCGTGCTGCAGCAGTGATGCAGTGATGCGTACGCTGTACCGGTCCATCGTGGTGAAGAGACAGCTGAGTGTAAAGGTGAAGTTCTCAATTTACCGGTCAATCTATGTCCCTACCCTCACCTATGGTCATGAGCTGTGGGTAGTGACCGAAAGAACAAGATCGCGCATACAAGTGGCGGAAATGAACTTCCACCGAAGGGTGGCTGGCCTCTCCCTTAGAGATAGAGTGAGAAGTTCAACCATCCGGGAGGGGCTCAGAGTAGAGCCGCTGCTCCTCCACATCGAAAGGAGCCAGTTGAGGTGGTTCAGGCATCTGACAAGGATGCCCGAACCACGGATGGATGGAACAGACTGCATGCCACACAGTGGCCAGTGAGTGGCATCACTCGATGAGTTACAAGAGTGTCTCCTTCACAAAAATCAAAACCCACATTTTTGAAACCTGATAACAACGAAATGTTTGCAAAAAAACTAACATCGTGATCCTAGAGTCTGACAAAATGGCAAACATCGAGCAGCAGGCACACCATGCCCTCAACATCCTCCTTTGTTGTATTATTTGTGTCTGATACCAATAATGGTACAGGTCTTTCAGCCGCGTTGCTATATCAACCCAAGCACATGAAGTAATACTTATTTGTAATGGAAAACAACTAAAACTGTGTCAAGTCAAGTTGCATTGAGTCGAGCCGAGTACGTACTAATGAAAAAGGACAATGTGTGAAATATCCTCTTAAAGTCTACTAGAAGATGTGAATGCGGCATCAGGGACAATCCCTACAGTGACCATCACTGAAACCAACCAGCTGATGTACACTACAACAAAA
>NW_024585849.1:0-3900 GCF_018398535.1 Haplochromis burtoni
CTTGATATGTCAGACATGTTGAACAGTTCGACACTTCATTTGTCACATCCTGATTAATCCGTGGCCAGTACATCACCTCACGTGCTCTCCTTTTACATTTTTCCATGCCTAGATGCCCTGCGTGTATCTTTTTGAGCATCTCTCCTCGCATGCTCTTTGGGATGACAATTTTACTTCCCTTGAACACCACATCATCCACTACAGACAGTTCTGCTCTGCAGTTCCAATACTCTTGAATAACAGGTGAGCAGTTTTGCTTACAGCTGGGCCATCCATCTATGATGGTTTTGCGCAGTGCTTGTAACGCTCCACCTTTGCTTGTCTCCGTTCTGATGAGCTCCATCTTCCCTTCTGCAACAGGAAGTGCACTTGTGACCATGTTCACATATGCTCTTACATCATCATCCATCTTGGTGTTTGCTGGCTCATTCGGATCAACAGCTCGGGATAATGTGTCAGCTGTGTACATTAGCTTGCCAGGTGTGTACATCACGTTAAGCGTGTAACGTTGCAGCCGGATCATCATTTTTTGGATTCTCAGCGGACAGTCATTTAGTGGTTTTTGGAACAATGCTATCAGTGGCTTGTGGTCAGTTTCAACACTGATGGCCTGCCCGGACACAAACTGGTGAAATCTCTCACAGGCGTATGTTATGCTGAGCAGTTCTTTTTCAATCTGTGCATATCTTGTCTCTGCGTCTGTCATGGATCGCGATGCATATGCAACAGGCTGCCACTCATCATACTTCTGCAGAAGAACAGCTCCAAGCCCACTCTGTGATGCATCTGATGAGATCTTAATAGGTCTCATTGGATCATAAAACTTCCGAACTGGTTCCTTTGTAAGCAGATCTTTCAAGTCACGCCATGCTTTCTCATGTTCATGATTCCACTCCCATTCGATTCTCTTTTCAGTTAGCTGTCTCAGTGGCGCCATTTTTTCTGAGAGATTGGGTATGAATTTTCCCATGTAGTTTATCATGCCATTAAATCTCTGCACATCTTTCTTGCATTGTGGCCTCGGCATGTTTTCAATTGCAGACACCTTTTGAGGATCTGGTCTGATGCCTTCACTGCTCAGGATATCTCCAACGAATGTCAGTTCCTTTGCCCCAAGCTGACATTTCTCTTTGTTCAGCTTCAGATTGGCTTTTCTGGTTGCTTCAAGAACATTTCTCAGTCTCATGTCATGTTCAGGTTTTGCGCTACCCCACACAATGATGTCATCCATTGATGTGTCTACTCCTTCCAGGTGTTCATAGATTATGTGTATTGTCTTGTGATACACCTCAGGTGCTGAAGCAATGCCAAACGGTAGTCGCCGGAATCTGTACCTGCCAAATGGGCTGTTGAACGTGCACAGTTTTGAACTTGCTTCCAGCTTCAGTTGCCAAAATCCTGATGAAGCGTCTAGCTTACTAAAGTACTTCACTTTTGCAAACTGTGACATTATCTCTTCTCTTGTAGGTAGTTTGAAATGTTCTCTCTTTATTGCTCTATTCAGATCTCTAGGATCCATGCAAACTCTGAGCTTTCCAGTCTTTTTCTCCACAATAACAAGAGAACTCACCCACTCCGTTGGTTCATCGATCTTTTCAATCACTTCCAGGTTTTCCATCCTGTCCAACTCAGCTTTCAGTGGCTTTTGTAGAGCAAATGGTACTTTGCGGCATGGATGAATGACTGGTGTTACACTTTCATCGACTGTGATTGTGTGTTCTCCAGCAAGGCAACCAAGTCCCTGAAATAGGTCACCATATTCCTTCATCAACTCATTATAGTCCATGTCATCATCAGTTTCCACAACGAGCACTCTTTTCACTAGGTTCAGACTCTCACAGGCATGTAACCCTAGTATAGGCTGCACAGTCTTCAGCACCACAATGAATGGTGTGCTCCTTGTCTTTGTGTGTCAATTTAACCATGCATTTTCCTTTCACAGGTATTTCTGCACCTGAGTATCCACTCACTTTCACCTTCGTTACATGCATTTTAGGTCTAGGTCTGATTTTCTTGAACTCTGCTTCTGATATGACATTCACTTGAGCTCCAGTATCCAGCTTGACTTTCATGAGTGTGTCATTCACTTTGAGTGTCATTATCCAGTCCTTTTCACCTGTCTTATTGTCTGTCACTGCAGCTACATAGAGTTCCTCTGTGTCTTCTTCATCCACAGTATGGACTGCACTTTGTTTCAGGGTTTGAGCTTTGCAGCACCTAGTATAATGGTTATTTTTGTTACAATTATTGCATCTTTTCCCATATGCTGGACATTTTTTAGGAGGATGTTGCATTCCGCAGCGACCACAAGTCTTTTCTTTTCTGTCCCTGTTTGCTGGCGATTTCAATTGCAGTTTCATTTCAGCGGCAGCACTCTCCTTTTTGACTCTGTGTGTGTTCTTATTCACAGCATCCACTCTGCAGCTGTCACTAAGTAGTTCTTTAGCTTGTGCCCTCACTGCTTCAGCTGCTCTGCACAGTGTTAATGCTTTTTCCAGGTCAAGATTTTCCTCTCTCAGTAGCCTCTCTCTCAGACTGTTGTCTGGAATCCTGTACACAAGTCTGTCTTTTATCAAAGAGCCTGTCAGTCCTCCAAATTCACATGTTTTAGTCCTGTTCTGCAGCTCTGTGACATACTAATCTATTGTCTCCCCTGTCTTCTGTACACATGTGAAGAATCTGTGCCTCTCAAATGTCACATTTCTCTTAGGTATGCAGTAAGCCTCAAACTTCTCCATTATTTTATTCAGCTTCATTCCGTCACCATCAGTAAACATGAAGTTATTATAGACTTCCAGTGCCTCATCACCCACTATATGCAAAAACACTGCTTTTTATCACTTGCCTCGTCAAGTCCAATCGCTGATAGGTACAATGTGAAACGTTGCTTAAATCTTCTCCAATTTTCAGCCACATTTCCAGTCAACTGAAGAATCGGTGGTGGGTGTAAGCGTCCATGCTTATGTCGCTAGGTCTCTTTTCTCTCCCTCGGCGAGTTAGCTACACTACGTTCACTGCTAAGCTGATCCGTCGGTACTGCTATATTGTAGTCCGTTACCTTTCTTCAAGTCCATCTTCTGACACCATGTCTTGTTTCTTTATGTTGTGGGTTCTTAAGAATGACACCATTACTTGAAGAGAAGGCATTTTATCGAACTGTGGTTCACATGTAAACAAAGCTTCACCATCACAGTCTACTCCGAGGTAACTCCCTCTGCTCTCTAGCTCCCCCTACAGTCTTGGAGTATTAACAACATAAAACATTATCATGTTGTAGACAAATAAGGATTTGCTGTTATCATTACACAGGTGACACCAAATACAAAAGTAATGGTGTATATGGCGCGAATGTGGGGAAAGGTTGTATGATTGTTAGATGGGTTGTTTTGGTTTATGCTGTTATGCTTTAGCCGTGAGTGTTTTAAGTGTTTGTTTTAAATTAATTTGTATTTAATTTGCTTTTGAAAGAATGCTTTAACTTTATTTTTGTTTTTGAAATCTGTTATTTTATTGGAAGAATGCATTGTTTAGTGTGAGTTGTATTGTGTATATCTTAAGAAAATAAATGGCAGTGAGAAATAAATGAGCTCCTATTAATCCACAGTTTTTTCATAATTGCCTACTCAGTGCTCTGTAGCCTGTATGCCGCTTGCTGCCGGTCCAGATTTCCCCCAGTTCTGGCACTTTATTCTCTTTGTTTAAACCTGTGGCAAGAATTCGACCCCAAACATAAAATATGTGTGTTTATTTTAGCATAATTAATTTATTGGTTTTCTACTTGGAAACATTAATGGACTAAGCATGGTGGACAACTACACACACAAGATGTTTGAAAAGAAAAAGTTCTTTCAGTTTTGATAAAATAATGTGAACACACACACACACACACACACACACACA